>NW_007378373.1:63722-97652 GCF_000475195.1 Diaphorina citri | reverse complement strand
GAAGTTTTTATTGAATCATATGGAAGATGTTTGAAGTATTTCAGCAGCAGGGCTGAATGAAGTCATTGCGGACACAAGTCAGCTTCTCAGGTAATATATTCGCCCACAGGGTTTTCTTTATATATGTAGGTATAAGCTGAACAGAGTAAAATACATTCTCTTATGAATTTGCGTAAAAATTTAAGGTAAATTTAAAGCATTTCCCTTTCTTTGACTCTTGTGTATATATATATTATAATGGGTTAAAGATGTGAACTAGACTTTTTTATTTGTTTCAGATTGACTTTTAAAAACCACATCCTCCAAAGCCACTGTTAGAAGTAAATCATGCAGACAGTAATGTTTCTATGGTCAAAAACTTTGAGATGTATGAAGTTGTGAAGAAGATGTAAAAGAGAGAAGGAAACAGAGGAGGTGAAAAAATTTGCACTCAAAAGAAATGACAAATTGATACAATCATTTCATATTGTCACGATTGATTGATAGTGTTCTTCTGACTTCAACTTGGTGACTTATCTGTTACTAACCAGGCTGAGCTGATCGGCGCTTAATATTCCATATACGATGATGAAAGAAGACCCCAGGTGATCGTAGCTTGGGTTGGATGTAGAAGCGCCAACCTAGAAGGATTTATTAAAGCATTTAATCACCATGGTTGTGTTGAGGAACTATGTATGTGTCTACTGCGTTGACTCGTAAAGTTGCCTCAATGAGCATTTCATGTATTGATGCAGATTTGTTTTGCAACATCACCGCAGTGTTGTAGCTAGACTGTGCACATAGCTGTGCCTCAAGAAGGTTTTTCATTCCGTTAAGTACTTTAATTTTTGGGGACCAGTTGTGATCAAATAAAAGATAATCTTCCTCTCTTCAATTTGCAAGCACTCTTTTCTAATGTCGGATCAATCATTGATTGTTTGAAAATTGAAATGAAAAGCTAATGAATCCTTCTCTTCAAGCATCAACATGGTCTGCATTATAAATCATGTAATACCTCAAGTGATCTGATTTCTATAACAATATTCCCTCAGGGATTGATTATGTTTATTTCAAAGGTTATGGTGGGTGAGAGCAAGTGATATGCAAATTGTGGAAGATCTGGATATTTAGAACAAATTGGATCTCCTGGTGTAGTTGTGTGTTCTTGCCAGATAGGAGGGGTTAAGAACTTGGTTCGCATCTTACCGAGCTAGAAAAATGTTTTAAAGACGGCTCAGTGTATCCTAGTGGAACCAGATGTCTAAACTGATGTCAAGAAACTAAAAAGTTGCAGTGTAAGAGTCCATGTAGAGCGGGTTATTTAAAGAGTCATGAGAGTACAAGTTTTTGGATTCCCATTCACGGTTTTCATCATGAACTCCTTGAAACTTTGATGGTATTGTATAATGCAGCTGGGCTATCAAATTGCCAAAAACCCATTATCCAAGATTGCTGACAGCAAATGTTAGGGGCATCAATACTTTTTCTACCTTCCTTTTTTAAAATACTTTCTAGGACTTCATTTCTTATAGTCACAATTGATATTCATTAATAATTTTCCTTGTATTTTCTACAAAAATACAAAGTACATTAATTATGTTTTAATGGTTGCATGGAAAATAAAAAGACTGTTTTACAATTAATTTAAACACATTTACATTATGTATTTATACATGTATTTATATACAAAGGAAATTTACAATAAATACATTTTATAAGAATATAAATACATAAATAATATTTCAATTTATTATATTTACTATTTACATGTTATATATAGGAATTTTTTTTTTTTTTTTAAGAGGTTTGACAGAGGGAACTGTAACTGCTATGGTCTTATCGTCCCGAAATCGAAGAGAGAAGGAAGACAGGATAGGAGAAAGCCAGCCGTTCCGAGAACAAACATTATCCCATCAGGATAAAATCCGCCCCGGGCGGGAATCGAACCTGCGGCCTAGCGCTTACAAGGCAGATGCACTACCAACTAAGCTAACTAGGCTGGCCTAGGAAAGCTTCATTTAAGCAGACATTAGTTTGGGGAATATGGATTTCTTCCAAAAATCCCTAGCTCTTTGTAGCAGATCTGTAATCAGTGCCAAATCAAACTCAACAATGATCGAGACAACTTCATATGTCTCCTCGTAATTGGGTTTAGCCACTGCAAATATTGCTCTTTCTTGCCCTAACAAATACATCTGGAGTTGAACTTGTGCCATGTATTTGGGTGCAGGACTCTCCATATTTGGGGTGAAATAAGTTCTGAAGGTTTTCTCAGATGATGGAGCTTTGACTTCTATTACAAAATTTTCTGTAACACCATCTGGTGAAGCACCAAAAACAGGTTCTTCTGCCTTTACAACCAACCCCATCTTTTCAGGCTTTATATCATATATGTGCTGTACAGTTTGGAGGATTCTCTCCTCCAAAGCAGTACCCCTCTTCATTGCAGCACTCGGTTTGAATTTGGTAGCACCTAGAATGGTACTTACTAGTGTGCCATCATCTGTTGTGCAATGAGCTGCTTCATACAGCTTTGAAGCACAAATCCTTCCAAAGCGTAACGTATGCCATAATGGCGAGGCTGCTTGGCCTTTGGTCTCCTCAGCCCACAATTTTAAATCTTGTTGTTTTAAAAATGTTGATGCAAATTCAATGAATTCATCAGGTTCTGTCAAACCAGAAACTTTAAAATCATTGATGAGGTGGAACATAGATTTCTTTATAGTTTGATGCCCATCTATGTGCTTCCTCACCAATGACTCTACATTTAAGGTTTGACAAATCTGATTGAAAAATGCCTCCTTTTTAGCAGCGGAAATGTTACCAGCTACTTGTTCAGCAATGTCATTAGTCTTGACAATCCTGGATGCAGCTGCTGATAATTTAGACTTGAGCCAGTAGCATTTAGTCTCAGTAACTGATGGTTCCATTGCATGACGATGAAGCCATGTTACAAATGCTACCGCATGTTTACATCCACCTGTAACAAGTAAGAATAACTGTGTAATAATCTATCTATTAATAGATAATTATAATATTTTTAACTTCAAAATATATTTTCCACTGTAGAAGTAGGTAGGTATGTTAAAATTATTTTAAAATATGATTAACATTTGTGTTCAATGTTCATATTCAAGTAATTCAAGCACAAGAGAAAAGGAAGAGAGAGTGAGAGAGATTTAACTTCACCAACACATACAATAATTATTGATTGTGCTCTTTATATTATATCTACAACAAAGAACAAATTTCCCAAAAACCTTTATTAAAATATGGTTAGTTTGTACTAAAATGTAATCATTGCTTTAAATTTATAGCTGAAGTGTTGAAAAAGAGAATTGAATAAACCTACCTTGACAAGCAGCACAGTCTTCACACACAGCTTTGATTATTTCAGAGTCCTTTTCATTAATGATACACAGGACCGAGTATGGTTTAGCATTAACCCTGTGCTCTGGGGTGATTTTGGCCTTTACATAGCATAGGTTAAATTCAGGTTGACGTTTAATCTGTACAAAACCTATTGCTTCGTCAGAATAATCCTCTCTGGCTGATCTATAAACAAAAAGATCCACAAAATTCACTTAGATTGGAAACTTAGGTACAAAGCAACAAAACATTTCTGATAACTTCCAGCTTTTTTTTCACACTCAAATCTAGTAGTGAAACCAAGGGTACAAAGGCTTCACAACTTCACATCAATGAAAAGTCACCAATTGAGAAATAAATGAAAAAAAAAAAAAAACTTCCAGCTTTATGAGACAGGTATGCTTTACCTATCTTAACCTTGAGTGAAGCCAAAATATGTACACAGATAAACATCCCATGTTCATACCACTAGCTGGTGAAAATGGTAAACAAACTCAGGTTCATGAATATCAATTTGAAGGGTAGAAATGGAAGGTAGGTACCTACATAACAAACTGTCTTCTATTTTACTCTAGGTAGGTACTTACCGTTGAGTTTTGACATTTTTCAACTCAGGGGAAATGAAGTCTGTTGACTTGAAGAACTTCACCATTGTAAAGGTCCTCACAATGGGCAAATTCCGGCTGTTTGAATTGCTGGAATCAGTTAAAATCGCATTTTTCGAAAATTTTGAGTTACTCACATTTTGTTCTAGGTGTGCGATATGTGCACAAACACATTAATGCGTTACCTGCGAGGGAGCTTTGCTCAGGAGCTCGGGACATTTGATGTGACGTCATTGCCTGCGGGAGCGTATGTCGTGACGTCAAAGTTCACGATTTACCGGCATTTTTTTAATCGATTTATCTCGGGATCTAGAAGTCGTAGAAGAAAAAGAAAAATTCCGTCGGTCCTCATTTTTCCTGCTCTATGACTTTGAAACATCACCCAAGTAAGCGCAACTGATCTATTATCCACAGGGTAGGTAGGTAGATAATACATACTCCACCATATATACCTATACCTACATAATAATATACTTTACAACAAAGGGGATGTCATTACTTAAAAAAAAAAAAAAAAAAAAAAAAAAAAAAAATGGATCTCTTGTTAGTATTACATTTTTTTCCCATGTTTGCAAAGGGAAGACTACCTGCCATTGAAAAAAAAGACATCATTAGGTGGTATACCTACGTGTGTCGAAGTATATTTCAATTTCAGAAATATCACTTATTTTTTTGCAGAAAAAGCTTAATGACTCAGCGGAGGAAATGAAGAACTTGATCTCTCTTCAGAACATTGTGGTGGAAATGTTCAGCAAACAAGTTCTTACTCAGCCAATACTCTGTGATAGATTCAAACAAATCCTAGAGGAAGTTGGAAACCAACTGAAACCTGGACATGAAAATTTGAGTGCTGAGCATAGTATGGAAGATGAAAGCTGTGATATAAAAGAAGAAAAGCCAGAAGTGTTGTCAGAAGACTATCAACCAGACAGCATGGACATAGGTGCTGACGGTAATGAGCGTGTGACGTCACAAAATACAATAGAAAGCCTATACAGATATCGTACCAATAACACATACCGGGTGTTTATACCTCAAGTGACCACCCTGTACGAATCTACAAATTATCCACAGGGTAGATAGGTAGGTAGATAATACATACTCCACCATATCTACCTAAACCTACATAATATACTTTACAACAAAGGGGATGTGATCACTTACCATTTGGAGTGGTACCCAAGTTGTTATTGTTGATGTTCCGATCATTCAAACCTGCACCAATTGAACCGCCCACACTCTGAAATAAAAGACCTCATAGAATTAGCCACCTACTTACTACTGAATTTTAGGTAGGTAGGTACCCGGAACATTACTGTTCGACAAAATCCTACAAAAGGCCCTGGGTACGGGTTAACAAGTTAACATGGGTACTTACAAAGCCTGGAACTCCTATCGAAGCACCAATGCCAGCTGCAACAAAAAAGAGGTGAATAAAATGAGTTTTCATAACGAGAAACTTTTCCTATAGTAACCGAAAGGAGACTAAAAACAGAATCTCGACATCCCCGAACCAAATTTCTGAAATTTGGAGCATCCCCTCCAGGCTCCAGGTAGCCATATAGGTAGAAGGTAGGTACAATAAAATTGTCATCACCGTTTGAACTTTGGGCCCTCTCCCCCTCTCAATGAAATCCTGTTCATGGGCCTGACCTATTGGTAGGTAACTTGAAAAAAAATAATGAAGATGTTCTTACCACTACGAGGAGTAGCCAAGTTGTTGTTGTTGTAGTTCCTGTCGCTCGTACCATTCAAAATCGAACCTCCCAAACTCTGAAATCAAACAAAGGACGGTATTAAAATCAGCAGTAGAATCCCATGGCTCCTGTAGGTAGGTAACGTAAGTACCTATTGATACCTGGTATTAAGTCTAGTATAGTGACTACTTACCAAGCCTGTTCCTATGGCAGCATCGAAATTTTCAACGCGTGTGGTATTATCAACGTAATTTTAGAAAAATCAAATAGTTCAGTGATCTGTAAAACTCATTCCAAAGTGGCTCCTATGAGGTCCAAAAAATTTGTATTTCGAAACCCAAAATTTGAATTTTTCACCAATAAAAAGAGGGGATTTTTCGGTAGATCACAGTGTTTTATATCTGATAATTTTGGTGTACTTACCTGCTGATGAGGGAGAATTACAGGAACACAAGATAAGAAGGAACACCAAACTACTGGAAGTGCCAGCAGCACCATATGTACCACACCAAGTCATGATTACTACTAAGCGCAATCTCACGCGGCTGAGGTTCCAGTTTCCTATGTAACCATGTCGGGAGCCAAAATAATAGTTACCTACTATACATACACCAGAGAAAAGAGATGATGGTGACTAGTTTTCATTCATTAAGTGACCAAACGAACGGAGGTTTAAGTTTGAAATCTCTCAAACTGTAGCACCGATTTTTGATGAAATTGAGTAAGTACGTATTTCAATTTTCAAACAAGACTTTCTTGTTACATCACAATTTCTTAAAACTAGTTGTAGGTAAAATGTCAATTTTAAACTACTCATTCGATTTAAACAAGGAGAAGGAAACAAATATCAAATATGTACAACACACGGATTGAATCCAAGACACTGATTTCATTCTTAGTTTCTCACGAATTTTCACTTCCTATTTGAGTCCAATAATGGAACCGAACATCCTTCAGTATGGGACCAAAGGCCAAACTAAGTAACTTTACGATCGACGGTTCTTCATGTCTAAAAAGGGAATGTACAAAGTCTAAAAGAAATGATGTAGCAGAATGCAATATCATCTTTGTTAGTTATAGGACAATGGCACTCATTGTGCATACAATAATACTAATCGCATTTCCAAGCATGTGGTTCAGGACGAGCCAGCTAAACCTAGCTGGAGACCATCAAACCCCCGGCTTCAGATAAGCCGTTAACAACAACACCGCCAACAACAACTAATACCTAGGTACCACTTATTTGTTTACTTAGGCCAGCCACTCGTTATGTGGTAGACCTGACAGACACCTGATGAGCACACACACTATCAGGTAGACCTAACAGGTATGGCTGAAAAGATCCGTCTGTCAGGTATACCTGATACCTGATGAGCACACACACTATCAGGTAGACCTGACAGGTACGGCTGAAAAGATCCGTCTGTCAGGTCTACCTGATACCTGATGAGCACACACACTATCAGGTAGACCTAACAGGTACGGCTGAAAAGATCCGTCTGTCAGGTATACCTGATGAGCACACACACTATCAGGTAGACCTAACAGGTACGGCTGAAAAGATTAAGAAATGCCTAGATTCATTAAAAATTAGGTCGGATATGTTTGGTTTTGATTTCCACCGAGGGTAAACTTTATACTAAACACTTAAAGTTTGTTCTCAGAAGAGCTATTATTTCAGTATGATAGGGACCTCTCTTGTACCTCTAGTAAATAAACCTATTTTCTTGGGTATTTCTTTTTTTATGACAAAGTATTCAATGTATTTTCTATTTCCATTTTCTAGAAATTTTCACCACCATGGCCTCATCAAATGATAAAAAAGTGAAGTCAATGGCAGAAACAACAAAGAAGAAGGTACAGAAATCATTGAAGAATGTTGTGGCAAGTCCATATAATCAACAATATTGGTGAGTGGAAAATCTAGGTATTCTTGGATTCTGATTCCAATAAACAGAACAAAGTTCCAAGTAGTAAAGACCTACCTAATTATCAAAAACTCAAGCCTGGTACATAGACATGATACTTGAATAATGCATAAGGTACTTTTGTTTATGATTTCAGGTATCCATTACAGAAAGATGATTTGAAGACATTGCAAGATTGTATGGGAAAGTAAGTACCTATATTAAATTAATAGGTATGTAGTTACCTATGTACTGTACCCACATAATATACAAACTACAAAAGTCCTTGTATGAGGATTAGGGGTATTTGCCTTCAAGGTGAACATTAGTAGGTAAACACATCTCATGTGAAGATTATGCTAAAAGTAGGTACCTACCAAATATTCTTCAGTACAACCTATAAAGAAAAGGAAATATTTTTACAATTCTCTTGTAAGACCCGAAAGAAGATTACTAGCATACATAGTATTGGCAAAAGTCCTTGTATGAGGATTAGGGGTATTTGCCTTCAAGGTGAACATTAGTAGGTAAACACATCTCATGTGAAGATTATGCTAAAATTACCTATCAAATATTCTTCAGTACAACCTATAAAGAAAAGGAAATATTTTTACAATTCACTTGTAAGACCCAAAAGAAGATTACTAGCATACATAGTATTGAAAAAGATATAAACAATATTGTTATCTTGTATTTTACAGAAATTTGCCTGCACTTGTAAATTTGAAATCAAGAATCCCTTGGAAACAGCTGAAGAAATTATCGAAGGATGATAGAAAAACCAAACTGAATGAAAAAAGAAACAAAATTAAAGAAGTGGAAAATAACCAGCCTTTGTTTCATATGAGGTAAGAGTAATGTTTGATAGAGGGAACTGTAAGAATAGAATAGTCTCTTTACTCCCAGAGTCTAAAATAAGGTCTTTTGATAGGTCTTATAGAGGTCTCAAGTATTGAAGAGAGTACAGAATAGGGTACATACCTACCCACTTTTACTTTTTTTTAGCCATAAAAAATAAAGTAAGTAAAAGAAATCCTTGGGTAAGTAGGTAGGTACATACTTGAATTACTTGACATGAAAATAGAAGGCACCTATTTACATACCTCTTGGGAAAGTTTAAATTTAGCTCCCAGTAGACATGCAAATCTGTATAATGGCTTGTTGGTAGGTACATTACATACTTTTCGTAGGTACTTGAATAAATTAGCTATCGATACAGTGGCGTAGCGTTCATGTAGGGCGTGTATGGCGGCCATACACTCAAAAATTCCACTCAAATACCCTTAAATATTGACTTTAAATAATTTTATTATTGTTATTCTTATTAGATAGATATTGTGATAGAAATTAGTGTCCGCCCTACACTTGGAGTTAGACCACGCTACGCCACTGATCGATAGGTAAATGCGTGAAACTAGGGAGCCTCTGTTCACCAGAAATGAAACAATGAGAGTAGGTGTTATCATTATAGACATTACTTCAACTCATTCAATTGAGGTTGCAAAAGGAATGAATGAGGAAGTATGTGATCCGATTCATATAGTAAACTTCTTTGACAAGTTCAATGAAACTACAAATCCTGGATAACAGATAAAATGGGAGGTCCCGAACGCCATTCCCTGTATTGAATAGTTTTAGAGATGGTTCAGTGAGAAGAGTTGATAACACAATGTTATTCACCCCTCTCTGGTTAGGGGTATAGCAGATTTACGGGGGGTTTAAACCGAGCTATTATTCTGAAAAAAACAAATGCAGAAAATTTCAATTTACATCTATAATAACAAGCTAATGACACACCCTCTATCACACGGACTACAACTGATACACACAGTATCTTCTTTACTTACAACAAAAATAAAAATTTAATACGAAGCAGAAAAATACATAATTATAATTATGATACTCAAAATTCAAATCTTTTTTTTTATCAATAAAGATTATTATGAAATATAATTCAATAAAATATTAGCTAAAAATATCACAAGGTAGGGTCGAGAGGAAAACAAAAAGCCAAAATACAAGAAAAGAAAATGGAAAGAGTGAAATGCAGGCAAAATTATTTCCTTAATCATCCAAATCTAGGAAATAGGAACTTGATTTAATCATCATGAACCTGTCGGAATCACGTGAGTTCACGTGACTGAAGTGCCTCTTGTTGTATCCTTCAAGTTAAGGAAAATCGGGCATGACGAGTGATTGGATGGGTGATCGTCCAATTGCCACGTGATGTTGGTGCCGTTCAAGTTAAAGCCTTGTGTAAGAACATAGGTTAATTAAGTGGCTACCGTGTGAGAACAGGCAGATAGTTGTCTGTGTTACCTTCATATTGACCCCTAAGGTGGGTTTACACGCTCAAGCCATTTGCGCGGTTTCACAAGTAAATCGTAGCGTGTGAACGCAGACTTGAAGTTTACACAAGGCAAAGAAACTTTTTCTAGGCTCATCTATATTTTTGTGCAAACCGAACAATCCGGCATGCGCAAGCCAGTTTGTGCAAATGGCTTGAGAGTGTTGACCTGGGTGTACTTGTCCAAGGAAAGAAAATGCCTGCATTGCACCCCTGATGACAACGAGTAAAATTAATAACAAATGTAGGCATGTCTGTACATTTCAAATATCAATGACTCCAAGTTAAAGCCTTGTGTAAGAACATAGGTTAATTAAGTGGCTACCGTGTGAGAACAGGCAGATAGTTGTCTGTGTTAACTTCATATTGACCCCTAAGGTGGGTTTACACGCTCAAGCCATTTGCACAAACTGGCTTGCGCAAGCGGTTTGCACAAGTAAATCGTAGCGTGTGAACGCAGACTTGAAGTTTGCACAAGCCAAAGAAACTTTTTCTAGGCTCCTCTTACAGTTTTGTGCAAACCGAACAATCCGGCATGCGCAAGCCAGTTTGTGCAAATGGCTTGAGAGTGTTGACCTGGGTGTACTTGTCCAAGGAAATAAAATGCCTGCATTGCACCCCTGATGACAACGAGTAAAATTAATAACAAATGTAGGCATGTCTGTACATTTCAAATGTCAATGACTCAAATATGTTCTTAATATCGTTTGCTATGTAAGTAGGCATGTTTATCATGCGAAATGCTCCATCCATGATTGGGTGATCTAATATAAGTATAGCTATTATTTATCAACTACTGTTCAATGTTAGAAAACTTCAATGCAGTTTCCATCTAAAACTCTTTCATATCTGACTTACCTTCGACGGTATTCTGCCGTGAATGAGTCGAATACATTTCAGGGCCAACTCTCTCTCATGATCAGTCATATCCCACGGCTGGTACACGTCTTCCTTCAAGTTCTGAGAGTTAATTCGCAACAGGGGCGGACTGGATCGCCCATCTACCAGACTTCCTGTTTTGGCCACCAGATTGCAGATCTCCTGAAATAGTCACAAGAAAGGGTATAAAATAGTCAGCCTAGTTAGGTTGGAGGGTAGCGCGTCTGCCTTGTAAACGCTAGGTCGCCCGGCGCGGATTTTATCCCAAACAGATAAGGTTCGATAACGGCTGGCTTTCTGCTATCCTGTCTTCCTTCTTTCGTGACGATAAGACCGTTGCAGTTACAGATACCTCTATCAAACCGCCTAGGAAATTCATATCTCTCTACCTCTCTATCCATACTATTGGATAAGTCACAGGTTTCATCCAGCGGGGATAGGTCGTTGTTTTTCGCGGCGGAGGTTGGGGGTTCCTGAGAAACAGAAAAAGTAGAATAGAATATACCTTGTTTATCCTGCTCGAATGAGACTAAAAAGTCCCTTTATCCCAGCAATCTAAATAAGATCTCGTTTATTTTATGGGTTAAATAACATGGTACATATATTGAACATATTGTTCGGAACGAACGAATGAACGTAGAACAGGGAACACACAAGGGAACAACATGGGAACACAGTACATATTGAACAAGTAGAATTATAAGGTCTTACTGTACGAGTAGTAGTTAAAAGGGATTTCTTTATCAGCCACAAAGTAACATCTAACAAGCCTAGTTAGCTTGGAGGGTGGTGCGCCTGCCTTGTAAGCGCTAGATCGCGGGTTCGATTCCCGCCCGGGGCGAAATTTATCCTGAATAGGGGATATTTGTTCTTGGATAGACTGGCTTTGTCCTAGCCTGTCCTCCATCTCTCTTTGATTTCGGGACGATGAGACCTCTGTTTTGTTACAGTTCCCTCTATCAAACCCTGAAGTCATATCTGACCTGTCCTCCTTCTTTTGAAGTCATATCTGACTCCACGAATAATCCTAACGAGAGCACGGAGCTGTCTGTGTCCTCGTCCATTTCTGGCTCAGGAGTGTTACGAATACGACCTGAAGGGGAGACGAGTAGAGAATACCTTGTTTATGCTGTCCAAATAGGCTAAAAAGCCTTTGATTTTAAATTCTTAGTCCAAATAGGACTAAGAAATATTGGAACGTTTAGCCCCGAGGGCTGTAATGGCAAAAAAGTTAAAAAAATACTAGTTAAATACTAAAAAAGTTAAATATATTAAATGAATTTGCTGCCGTTGGGCTTCCAGGGACTCTCCCTCAAACTTTTTCCCAGCGAGGGTTATGGTTCTCAGATCTTGAATAGAATATTATATTCCTGTCCTAATAGGACTTAAAAGTCCCCTAGTTACTCACCTACAACCAATTCCTTGACATCCTTCCATCGTATTTCGGGCACTTGTTCGTGTACAATGGTAAGTCGAATACGCCTCTGTATTCCCTGGTGAAGCAGGAATAAGCCTCTACACGGGAGTTCATCACTGTGCTCCACCACAGCCGGGACATATTCACCATTAGGGGCTAAAACGATAATTTATCAGAATAAGGAATTTTTAATTAAGTTAAGCATACTTAATGGCTTGTCACAAATCTCGTTCCCCAAATATTACACCTAGATGAATTTTCTGACTTGACTTGAACTCGAACCACTAACCTCCAGATCCAAAGTTCAACGCGTTAATAGTGGCTGAACCGTAAAATAACGTTTATGAAATGTGTTTGTCCAATTTATGCTTTGTTTGGTCGGGGTAATGACATTTACATAAATGATGTCGAAAAATTGCTAGGCTTTGTCTTTTCCATGTTAGGTATATAGGAAAAATCAGATGGAAAACATTAATGTTCTATCATATACTATCGACAACTTCGTAGATATACTCGAGGGATAGGGAGGCAAAAGGACAAAGAACAGGGAAATGAGATTCTTCTAAATAATATAACATGATCAAGTACTTGGGGAATGTCTGAAGTTACGTAAACACAGAGGAATGGTTATTCTAGTGGTACTTATATTAAAACGTGACCATTTATTTATAAGACAAACATCACCACTTGCTGACATCATTCAATATTGATTGCCAAATACTCACAGCACATGAAAAGTTCCATTTGCATATTTGTTTGGCGCTTCTACTAATTATATGATAACAAAATCTTGTACCATTCACCAATGTCGCGATCAGTAGACATCTAAACCTGGAACTGATCACGAGAGAATCCTGATTTGGTTGGCAAATTGAAGATCAACTAACCCAAAAGTTGGAAAGAAATGAATCGGCATGGAAGCAATTTGTTGTTTATCAGTAAATGTATGCCAAGAATGTGTCTGATGGTAATAAAGGTTTACATCATCGATTCATTATCATCATGATTATATTTTACAATCAGAGGATTAATTTTACATTCCAGAGACTGTAATTTTGACGAATAAAAACTTAGGCACTCTGCGCACGGGTTTTAAAACAATCGTCAAGAGAGAAGGTTTACTAGTAAGCCTTCGCGCGTCGTTTTTACACCTCGTCTATCATGTCCTATTCTAATAGGTAGGTAATTACGACCCAGCGTATGTATAACTATTAATCATACGATCACCTTACAACCTATGTACAGTCGAACCTGGATATAAGAGAAAATTTTCTGGGCCCTTCATGCTGGACCTTGAGAAATTGATATAGTGGAAACCTTGATATAAGAGAAAAAAAGGGTGGTCCCCTGGATTATTTTATATCTCCTAATGATTATTTAATGTTAAATTGTATTAGGATAATTTTCAATTGTAAAAATGGGAATTCCCGTAAATTTATACTCTCCTAATGATTATTTAATGTTAAATTGTATTAGGATAATTTTCAATTGTAAAAATGGGAATTCCCGTAAATTTATACAAATAAATAAATATATCCAGGTTCGACTGTATTGCATGCTGACCGCCCAAGGCTAGAAATTACCACCAGGTTGGATTGAAATGAAGAATCGTGCTTGTACTTAATACTCATTTCATGAATGAACTCAATTACCAAACGATCTGTCGTGGTAAGACTAGCCAGGTTTTGAGAGTTTCGGGTGGGTTGATATAACTTTGAGACAGCCAATTCCGAGACAATTACTTTTTCAGTAACCCGAAAAAACCAACACATATGACCTGGTGAAGAGACTTTTCATGTATCTCCATACTTCGGTACTAGCATGTATTTAATACAATTGAAATAGGTATCTCAAAAGTAAGTACCTGTCTCAAAAATAGCCCACCCCCCCCCGTACATCTTTTTCCATGAAGAGTCGGGGGTTCATGCTGGTTACACGTGGCCATTCACATCCAGGAAGAAAAACATCGATGTTGACATCGATGTTTTTGTTCCGATGTATCGATGTTTTCAAAACATCGATGTCGATGTCCCAACCCTATCCTGTCCTCCTTCTCTCTTCGCCGAGAAAGAAGTTCTCTCTTCGCTTTTGGGACGATAAGACCTTAGCAACTGCACTTAAGTTCCCTTAGAATTAGGCCATCAGGATGTGAAATCTTTGGTGTGACCTACTATGAGCATTGAGCTGTTCAGTTTAAAATACAAGGTGATCAACAAGGCAGGTATAGCACCCTGTATATTATTTATTTCTATTCGAACCCGTTCGATATTTGATATGAGGATGCATGTATCTGACAGATGACAGCTCTGAGTAATGTCAATCCTTAGCAGATAGATAGATATATTATTTAGCAGAGAGATATATGGTTCTGGGGCAGGTAGAGATATTATTTAGCAGAGAGATATATACGTAATACTCATATGTCGCTGATGGGGCTTCAAAGTTCAAACAGCAGTATTGAATATTAAAACGTATTGGAAAGTGGAAACCCAGACTTGAGTGAAGCAATAGAACCATCCAGAGTTCAGAAAAGCAATAGAACCATCTCCCATCTGTCTAGGTAGTACCCCTAGAACCCATAGGTAGGTTGTTACACATAAGAATCTATTGGAAAATAATTCAATTTTACTTTTCTCTGTTCATTGTTTGAGATCGTCAAATTTTTGAGCCATCCGTATCCGTGTAAGACTTGTTTGCATTAGATACTCGTAAGCAGTCAGCGCAGCGGTGCGGCGATAGGACATACTCTTGCATCAGCTCCATACGGATCACTGAAGTTAAGCAACGGTTCACGTGGTTGTTAAGCGGATGGGTGACTATCTGGAGAATCTCGTGCTGCTAGCTTTTCTGGACCCCCCCCTCTCTATCTCTTACCTTTTCAGACTTGGTAGTGGGTGTCCTATCGTATCCCAGTTTGTCCTTCACCAGCAGCATATGTCTCACTCGTTCTACAGCTTGTAGCCGGGTCAACTTCTCCAGTTCCCATTGGTGGTCGAAAATGAGACTGTCCCCTCTTGGTCGCCAGCCATGGAGGTTCTCTTCACCTCTCACATAGGTAGATGATGTGTCTAGCACTCGACGCTGCCGCCTTTGAACGCCTACAAAGCAGGAAGGTACGATAAGTAAGCTCTCTCTCTCTCTCTCTCTCTCTCTCTCTCTCTCTCTCTCTCATACAGAAGAGCCTGAAAAGCTAAAGCTCAGAGATTTATCATTGTGTTTGTCTCTTCATATAATCCCAAACCCAGATATATAGGGGGACCTGAGTAGAGTCGGGAAAAGCGTATCGTTTTAACCTCACACAGCCTGTGTGCATGGGACGTGGGACCGGGAAATGCCAGCAACACGAGATCGCCCATATCGGCACCCATGCGGATACAAAACAGGCGCTAGGGATGTAAATGAGTTGCAAATATATCGATAAATCGACGAAAAATATATCGATATATATCGGTTTTCGATATATCGCAACATCCCTATACAAATAAATAAATATATCCAGGTTCGACTGTATTGCATGCTGACCGCCCAAGGCTAGAAATTACCACCAGGTTGGATTGAAATGGAGAATCGTGCTTGTACTTAATTCTCATTTCATGAATGAACTCAATTACCAAACAATCTGTCGTGGTAAGACTAGCCACGTTTTGAGAGAGTTTCGGGTGGGTTGATATAACTTTGAGACGGCCAATTCTGAGACAATTACTTTTTCAGTAACCCGAAACAACCAACACATATGACCTGGTGAAGAGATCTCCATACTTCGGTACTAGCATGTATTTAATACAATTGAAATAGGTATCTCAAAAGTAAGTACCTGTCTCAAAAATAGCCCACCACCCCCTGTATATCTTTTTCCATGAAGAGTCGGGGGTTCATGCTGGTTACACGTGACCATTCACATCCAGGTTATTATTATTATTATGTTCAGGCGGTCTCTTCTTGATCTCTTGTGTGCCGCGTCCATTTTTGTTTAGGGCTATTGCACTGCTATACCAGGTTAAGTCAGGATTAGCGAAGTAGGTATAGCACGTCAGAATTAACTACAGAAATAGGTGGGGAGTCCCGAGGCTTCTTCCTCGTAGTCCCCCCACCAGAATGGCGGACACGCCAACCCCCCGTCTCACTGAGGCAGACATTGGGTACTACTAGGCCCCAGGGCCGGGGATGCAGGGGGCTGTCTCCGGCTAGTCTTGGATCTGATCTGCCCGGCCAGGAGAGGATTGATGGCGTACAACCACTCGTGCACCTCACGCGCCCCTGCTGTCTGCATTAGATAGCCTCCGTGCTTGGTCACCACACTGAAACTGAACGGAACTCGCACCTGAAAACAGAGGACATTTATTTGAGATTTTTAAGGCCAGCCACTCACTATCAGGTATGAGGTAGACCTGACAGGCGGACCTGTTCAGCCGTACCTGTCAGGTCTACCTCATAGTGAGTGTGCTCATCAGGTATCCGGCGGACATGATCAGGTGTACCTGTCAGCTCTACCTGATAGTGAGTGGCTGGACTAACAAGCATTGAAGTACCTATGCTTAACACGATTAAAATTCTTTTTGTTTCATTCTATTTTCAAGTAAGGAAGTGCACATGGGGGACATAATAATTACAAGTGGTGATTTATTTAGACTGTCAGCTTCGAACAAGATGTCTCATTATGTTATCAGTTTAATTGAGCACATCTTTATTAATACAGTTTTGTTTACAAATTGGGTTCAATAATATATATTATGAAGACTTACCATTGCCTGTTGATCCTCAGAATATTCTACCTGAGCGGTGGCTAAGTTGACTAGGGCTCGCTCTACTGGATCTTTCTCGTCTCGGAATATAAACACATAGGGCCGACGCACCGCCTGGGGGACAAAGTAGGGGAAATCAAAACCGAGGATGGGGACAGAAAGTAGGGGAAATGAAGAAATCAGAATCTGGACTCAAAAGGTCCACATTTTCCTCCCATTTCCCGATTTCGGAAATTCGGACCGATTCCAATACTTTCTAATTACATAAGGCCTGTTTTTCTTGCATCAACCCGTCGCTATGGGAAGGAAAGTAATGGAACTGGGTCCTTTTTTTCTCTCTCAGTACTTACCACCCATCTCTTCTTCCATCCATTGGTCTTTTGCTCGAGTATATTCAGATATCCTTTCCTGGACACTACGGGACTGATTCGGATCTCCTCTATCTCTGGTACGTACAGGATCACTGAGGTATCTTGAGTGGCCTCGTTAGAGTCTGGACGACCCCTGGAGTCCTCGAATAAACTCCTGGCCGTCTTGTCTGGAGATAGATTCCTGGAGGAGGAGAACAAAATACAATATTATTACCTATTATTTAAATATTTGTCATTCAAAGAACAATTCGTGTTGAAAAATAACGCCAAGAATTGGAATCAACTACACAGTATGTTTGTACGGTAATGATATCGGAAAGAAACGTCAGTATTAGGAATTAAATTAGGAAAAGTAAAAAACGATGACTCCTGCAAGCAATAACCTCGGTGTCGATTTGTCGAACCCATGATTTCAGATTACGAAACCTAGATTTTAACCGCGATATACATACGCGTACATATTATCAGGGTAACGTAGGATTCGATAGGAAAAGAAAAAAAAAAATCAATAAAAGTGGGTTTCACCAACCTTCTGTTTAGCCCTTAACAGCTTGTTAGCTTATTAGCTCTGTTAAGCCTATACAAATCAAATGAAACTTTAGAGGCTTTCTAAGGGCTGAAAAAATATTGGTGAAATCCAACCTAAGTCTTTTAAAACTTTCACCTTGACCGGATTAGGCCTGATCCGAGGACTTCACACTGTGAGGCAACTACTTACTCGTTGGAACTGGAAGAAGAAACACTGCTTGCTACCATACTATTGTTGCGGCTTTGGTTTTTTTTTTTTTTTTTTTTTTTTTTTTTCAAGTACCTAGGTAGGTACTTTATTTTTAACAATATTGAACAAGAATAATGTAAACAATGGTACATTGGTACAAAGCAAAAGATCTTTTATTCTCGTTCTATGGTGCGCATGACTGTATATGATTTTGGGAATTATGTACCTAGTTTCTCTGTTTGCTGTGCCATAACTTTCGAACATACGAGTAACATCTCAAGTCAAATCAGATTTTTCTGCATCTCCTTTTCGCTGAGATTGACACAACCATCTCCTTAAGTGTCCTGACGAGGCTGAGTGCACTCCGAACCCGAAGTAGCCACCACACCATGTTGCTTCAGACGTTAACCCTTCCAGATTCTATTGCCGGTAGCCATAGTTGATATCTACCTAGGATTGACGCCCAAGACGAAAATGGGTTAACCTTCGTCAGAGGGCGTGGAAAAGGTCACTTCAGGGTTAAAAGGCGAAAACAATTGTATTTTCCCCATGTTGTGCCATTAGGAAAATTAAATTATCAACTGGAAGGAGGTGGAGGAGAGAAAGGGGGAGTAGGAAAAGGAGGAGAAGAGGAGAAGAAGATAAGAGGTGGAGAAGGAGGAGGAGAAGAGGAAAGAGGAGAGGGGAAGAGAGAAAAAGGAGAATAGAGGTGTGGAGAATACCCAACATCTGGAGGAAAGGAATGAGGAGGAGGTGATGGAGGAGGAAAAGAAGGAGAACAGGAGGAAAATGAGGAGGAGGATAAAGTAGGAAGTGAGGAGGAGGAGAAAAACGAGAGTGGGAGAACGAAGGAAAAGGAGAAGCAGAAAAGCAGAAGAAAAGAGGTGTAACAGATAGGGTAATAACTGGAGGAGGATAAGAAGGAGAGGAGAAAACGTGGAAGAAGAAGAAAAGGAGGAGGAGAGTAATAACTTCGAGAGAGAGAGAGAGAGAGAGAGAGAGAGAGAAGGGCTAGAAAGAGGAGGAAAAGGAGGAGAGAGGGGAAGAGGAGGAGGGAGAAAAGTTTTCCCAAAACAGTTAATATTAATATTTGCAAAGATAATTTGATAAAAACAAAACACTTTATTTTAAGTAATAGGTGTGATGGTAAACACAGCCAAGATATAGCTAATATAAGTGTTATGCACAATGCTTTCACCGAAGCTAAGGAACGTCGAGCGTGAATGGTATCTGAAGAGGTAGTGTGATCTGGACATGGGATACATCGTTATGTTCGGATGCTTTCTGTAGACAGCAATACCGTGTGTTTTAAGTTATAAGTGTTATAACTTATTATAGGCTACAAAAAAAAAAGCGATATTAACCTGCAATCCTCTGAGGTTGGCCTGGAATTTTTCATACCTTTGCCTCTCTACTGGCTCTCTGTAACTTTTTGCCTCAACTTTAGCCTTTTGGACTTGAACGTTTAGTCTCCAAAGTTCAGCAATCCTTTGGCCTGAACATGACCCATACAACTTCCCTTGGCCTTGTCTCTTACTGTCTTAGAGAGAAAACTCTCTACTTATAGAGAGAGCTATTAAGGGGGTGCACCAAACCCCTCCTCCCAGGACCCTAGGCAAGCACATTGCACACATATTATTAAACCTAGACCAGAGGAAGGGGGCGCGGAGCGCACCTAAACTTTGCGCTCCCATATTTACGGGCGGGAATTAAAAGTTTCGGAGCGCGCTCCCCTCCTCCAGAAACTGTTAGTTCGCAAAGAAAAACAAGGGCAGACACAACACGCGAAAATGTGCGCCATATTTTATATCTGGGTAGAATACGTGAATGTGCGGGAGATTTTTTTTTTATTCAAGTGTTTCGATAGAGAGAACTGTAACTGTTAAGGTCTTACGTAATCATCCCAGAAGCGCAAATAAGAAGACAGGTTAGGAGACTGTAAGTGCTAAAATCTTATCGTCCCGAAAGCGAAGAGAGAAGGAAGACATTAGGATAGGAGAAAGCCAACCGTACGAACCTTATCTGTTTAGGATAAAATCTGCCTCAGGCGGAAATCGAATCCACGACATAGCGCTTACAAGTCAGACGCGCTACCTTCCAAACTAACTAACTATGCTGGCTGTAAGAGAGAGAGAAAAATTGTGTGAAATAGAGAAAGAGAAACAACAGATATAAGGAGAGAGAGAGAAAAAGAGGGAGAACTCAGATGAGAGAGAGAGAAAGAGATTAAAGGAGGAGTAAGTGGAAGAAAAGAGGATGGACTAATGAGAGGTAGGTAGAGAGAGAGAATAAGAAAGAGAAAGTGGGGAAGAGAGAGAAAAAGAAAGGAGGAGTAGATAAGTGGAATGTTTTTTTTATTATTATTTTTTTTTATTCTTTCTTATTCTTATTATTTTTTTTTTTCAACAAAACACGAAAAGTAAGTTTCTTACCTAGTAGAAAGAAGAGAACAAAAATAGTTGGGAAAGAAATTGAAAAGAAAAAAAAATGTTTTAGGTAGCTAAATGAAGTTTTTTTTTCTTTTTCTTTCATTTTAATAAAATATTTTAGCGAGAGAGAGAGAGCTGAGGAAAAGAGAGAAAATAGAGATAAAGAGAGAAACAAGGAGAGAAAAAGAGAGAAAATAGAGATAAAGAGAAAAGAAGAAGACATAGAGAAAGATGCAGAAAAACAGAGAGAAAAGGAAGATATTGAGGAAAAGAGAAGAAGAGAGGCAGAAATAGAAAGAGAAAAAAAAAGAAAAGAAGAAGACATAGAGAAAGAAGAAAAGGATTAAATGGATGAAACGAGAGAGACCAGAGAGAGAGAGAGAGAGAGAGAGAGAGAGAGAGAGAGAGAGAGAGGGAGAGAGAAAGGAACAGAGAAGAGGGGCTCCTAGTTTTGCTTTTAGGAAATCCCTCTTTGTTCACCTTCTTTCTCTCTCTCTCTCTCTCTCTCTCGCTCTCTCTCTCTCACACTCTCTCTCACTCTCTCTCCCTCTCTCTCTCCAAATTTCCCTCCCTGAACACTAAAAGTGTCAAACTAGGTACCTAATTTCAATGTGTCAAAGTAAATTTCAACGTGTCAATAAGGTACCGATAAGTGTTCTCTAAGCTTACGAATGAAATATAAATGCGAGCTCAAATTGGTTTTTGGGAGGCTGATAGAGAGATATGCTGAAATATTGACAGTGGTGACAGGAGGCTGGAATTTGCTGGAAATGTCATCAGATATGAAGATACGAGAGGTTTATTGATAGTATGGATAATTGATACAGAAATAGAAGTAGTACCTATTCGGTTTCCATACAGCCCAATAGTTGAAATGGGCCTGCACAAAGTTACCGAGTCTTCAATCAAGAAATAGATTAAGCTCCAACACATACCGTTGTATTAGCCCACCTCTCTGGCGGAATGGGAGGACTGACTCTCATCTGGAAAGAGTTGGGTTCGAATCCCGACCAGGGCGGAATTTCTTTGAACTTTTCTGTTCCCGGATAGGGATGGGTGTGAAAGAATGTGCAATAAATGATCTCATTGCAAATCAGTCGATTTATCATTCAAAATAAGTGACCGACATGAAGTTTCAAGTTGTAACATCCCTGTACCTTTATCTTCTTTCCTCTCCTCCTCCTCCTCTTCCTCCTCCTCTTCCTCCTTCTCCTCCTCTTCCGACTTCTCCTCCTCTTCCTCCCTCTCTTCTAATAGATCAAAGGCACAACTTGCAAAGATTTGAAATAACGAACAGAGGAAGAAAAGAGGTGAAGAAGAAAGACAACGAAAGAGAAGAATTGGGGAAAGTCGTTGGCAAAGAAGAAGAAGAAGAGGAGGAGGAGGAGCAGGAATAGGATGGCGAGAAGGAGACGTGCAAAGAGATTGGAGGAAGAGAAGAACAGAGAGAAGAATAAGGATTAGGGGAAAGGAATACGAGGAGGAGAAGGAAGAGGGGAGAATGTGATAAAGCAGGGACAAAGGAAGAGATTGGGAAGTCAATTGTTGGTGAAACTTCGTTCAGGAAATTTGAGTTCGAAGCTTCAAAAAGTTTCAAACGAGAGAGGGTTGTTCTGTGTGTTCCGACAACTTTGAAACCCAAGAAGTGTCAATAGAGAAGACTCACATTTATTTTTGACTCAAAAAGCTTGCAGAGCGCTTTCTCCTATCCAAGATAAAGCTCTCGCATTTCTGTGGCTTTCTCCTCCCTTTCGCCGCTTTGCCATCGAAAGCGCGGGGGGAACTTTTGAAACTTTTGGCTGAACGTGAGTTTTCGACTTTCGTGTAATATTAGGGTTTCTCGGTTAGGGTACTTTTGTGTGTGTTATTGGCTTTTTTGTGTTCATAACTTTTGTGCAGGTTTTTCTGGGACAAAAACGGAAATTCGGGACAAAACGCCCCAAAATGAAAAACTGAACGGGACGCCGGGACACCCCCTGAAATTCGGGGCTGTCCCGGCCAATTCGGGACGTTTGGCAAGCCTACCTAACAGGCGCAACTGATGGTGCATTCGACGTGCTGTCGCTTCTGCTGGCTCCGTTGTAATCTTGGTTCATCTGTATGCTCTGTAGTGTCTGCAATCTGTAAGGCCAGCCACTCACAATCAGGTAGACCTAACAAGTACGGCTCAAAAGGTCCACCTGTCAGGTCTACCTGATACTTGATAAGCACACAGACTATCAGGTAGACCTGATCAGGTGTACCTGTCGTTAAGTCTACCTGATAGTGAGTAGCTAGCCTTATACACTTGCTACAGTATGTACAAAAAATCAAGAAAACTTCTCCATTACGACCCGGAAGCGAACTGCCCTACTCCCGGATAGCAGAGACATCTTAATCACCCTGTACTCTTCACCCTTATTTAGACACCCTATGTATACTTGCTACAATGCTACACTATGTACAAAGTACAAAAAGTCAACAAGTAAATCTCTTGGGCAAATAAATGCTAATGATATGAAATGGGAAAAAATCCTACTCCGGGCCAAGAAGAAACTGCAGAAGAAGGGAAAAGAGGAAGAGAAAAAGAAGATGAAGATGGAGGAGAGGAAGAAAAGAGACAAGAAAAGGAGAAGAGAGGAACAAAGGGAAAGAGGAGAAAGGAGAGGAAGAAAGAGGAGATGGAGGAATAAGCGGAGGAAGAAGCTGTAAGGGAGAAAAAGAGGAGAAAGAATTAACCAAAGGAGCAGGAGATGGAGGCACAGGAGGAAGGAAAGGAAGAGGGAGAAAGAAGAAGAGGGAGAGGGCGAAAAGGGAAAAAAGGGGGGATGTGTTAGGAACATGTTGCCAAGTTGTGGAGAGGTCAACCTGTTGACAACGTGGGATAAAAGATGTAGAGGAGGGATAAAAGATCGAGAGGAGGGAAAGAGGGAAAAACAGGAGACCTGTGCCAAGAAATTCGATGCATTGTCAGAGTACTTTGTGTAAATAATAGAATACAGGAAGAGGGGGAAATTATTGTGGAGGGGGGGTAGAGAGGGAAATGATTGAGTAGGGGAGGATGAGAGTTGATTGTGGGGAGGTAGAATGGAGATTGAAATCTGGGGGTTAATTGGAGATGGAGATGTGGGGAGTAAATGGAGATTAATGAGGAAAAGGTGGAGGTGGAGATGACATTCATGAAGGATGGAGATTGGAGGACAAATTATTGGGACTGATGGAAATGAGGTGATTTGTTGAGTGTTTTATCTAAAAACTTGTGTCTTGTACCTGTAGTTGTTACTTATGATCTTACCACAGAGAGTTTTTAGATTTAGTTAATCCAGAGTTCAAGAAATACTGGCCTGTGTAAATCAAATGGGTGACGTCAAAGAAAACCCTTGACACTGTGTTAACTCTCAGTGCTAAGGTTGGACATTTATCAATTACACTACTGCCCAGCCTAGTTAGCTTGGTTGGTGGCGCGTCTGCCTTGTAAGCGCTAGGCCGCGGGTTCGATTCCCGCCCCGGGCGGATTTTATCCTGATGGGACAATGTTCGTTCTCGGAACGGCTGGCTTTCCTCCTATCCTGTCTTCCTTCTCTCTTCGAAGTCGGGAGGATAAGACCCTAGCAAATACAGTTCCCTCTGTCAAACCTCTTAAAAAAAAGAAAAAAAAAAAGCTTTTCAGTGGCATCCGTCCAGGTCTTAATGCTTAATAGTCTTAACACTGTGACTTAATTATTAGTAGGGATTTTAATAAATTATTATCGGTCGTACTGAATTTGGTTCCTATTCCTACAAGCTGATTTGTGAATAGGGTAGCTAATCTAACTTCATTGGGGAACACGGGGCAAAACGATACATCTACTTTGTCTTGATTTCTTTCTTTCTTGATTCTAGGTATACCTAGGTAGTAGGTAGATAGGTAGGTATTAGGTAGGTATGTAGGTACGCCGAAACATTTGACCCATGATTTGTCTTCAAACCCCTATTCTTCAAGCTGACATGATTTTGTACGCTTTTATCTTCTTATCATTTCGTACACTGGTACAATCTCCTTTATAAACAGGGTGGGCCGTCTTTTCCTTGAAACAAAAACTTTGGTGCCACAACGGCAATTATGGATCATTAACGGGGAAATGCTCAGATTGACTATAACCCTCCTTTCCGAGTCCATCGACCATCACGGAAAAAATACCGATTGACCCATGATTTGTCTTCAAACCCCTATTCTTCAAGCTGACATGATTTTGTACGCTTTTATCTTCTTATCATTTCGTACACTGGTAATCTCCTTTATAAACAGGGTGGGCCGTCTTTTCCTTGAAACAAAAACCTTGCTGTGCAGCCACAACGGCAACCATGGATCATTAACGGGGAAATGCTCACGAGGGATTGACTATAACCCTCCTTTCCGGGACCAGCGACCATCACAGAAAAAATACTGAGCTCAATTTCTTCATTTTATGCTTGGGTCAGAGTCAGAGCTGTAGTCCAAGGCTTCGTTGAGGACACTTCTATTCATTAGTATGGTTTGTTTAATATTTTCTCTTGTGTCAGCTCCCATGGCGTAGTGATCACTGCGCTCGCCTTGCACGCGGGAGACCCGGGTTCGATTCCCGGCGGGGCCAAGAAATTGTGTATCATGCAAATGATTGATACCGTGACTGGCTGTTGCGGGGCCCACTCAGCCTCGTGAGGAAAATGAGTAGCTATGTAATATGTCCCAGTCCACGTTTTCGCCTGCGTTGGGAGTCTCTGCCATTTTGCTCATGATGAGCTCCGATGCTGAAACATAGAGGGCGATTTTGCTAGTCTGATTAGGAATTTCAGGGGAAATTTCTCCTGTGTCAAGCGTACATGCTTGTCATATGTAAATTGCGCTAGATTATACATATGATAAATGGTACGTACGTTATTGCAGTAGTGCAATTTATAGTCCTAGTTAAAAATGGACGCGGCACACAAGGAATCTAAAAAGAACTAAAAAGAAAAGAAGAAAAAGCAGATATTATGTACATATATTGTAAACTTGAACTTCATTTCAAATCTCCTAGAAACGAACTCTTTTCAGCCAAACTACATTTCGCACTCCGTCACCTTCTAGAGTAAACACAGGTCATTCACATCCAACTCAATTCACCCCACGAAGATGGACTTCAAAATAAGTGACACCTCCCACAGCGATCTGCCATATATCCGGGAGTTCTTCACAGACACAACAACCGCCTGGTTTGGCCCCAATCTCAATCTACCTGAGCTTATAGAGAAAAGCTTCATCTGTCTAAGTCAGAGAGGTGAAGGTGATGAGCCTTTGAGTGTTATTTGTCTGGACGATTACCCACCTGTACCAAGTATACTGAGAGATTTTTGGCTGGAATGGATGAGGGAAGTTTACCAGTGTTCGCAGTTGCGTTACAAGTAAGTACAAAGGCAGAAATGTCCAAATAAAAAGACCTTTACTTTGTAAGTTCTTCCCTGAAAAATTGTACTGATGATTTCTTGAGTAAATTTTGAATTTCACCTGAAGAAAACTTTACAGTCTAGCAACAGTGTCATTTAAGTCACTGACTTCAACACTTGAACCATAGTGTGTATGGTTCTGATAATCTACTCGTTATCTAGCTCAAGTAAAGCTCGAAAAATAGGTGGAAAACTACGATTGCTTTCCCCTTCTTCAGGAATTCTGTGTTCATACATCTCCTCGCTTGGAGCAGTTCATGTGCATCTACATTTCTGGAACACCTTCTGAGTTTTATCTATCAGCATTATCATGCCATAGATCACATCATTCTGGTGATTCCACAAGACGCAGAAGTTAACTCGTTTGTGCTCAATTATTTCCTTCCGATGCAGAAAACGAGCAGCTTCAAAAACACTAGATTCAGTTTGCCGCTCTTTGTAAATTCCAGGTAAAGTGAGATTAGACAAAAGTATCCCGATTCACTAGCCCCCTATCAGATACTTATCTGATTTTGTACTTAACTATTTACTTAGTAAATCGTGTCGTGTGTGATGGGAATTCTCTCATTTAAATTACATTGCCTTCAGGACATTTTGTGTCGTTCGAAAAAAAAAAAACGTGTCGTGTGTAGTGGGGACACTTTCATTTAAATAACATTGTCTAGCATGGCTACAGGACATTTGGGAAACAGTACTGTGAAAATCACGACAGGTGGGATCGGGCCTGTAGGGTAGTAGCAAAGTGTAAAGAGTGAGTGAGTTATAAAAAAGAACTACTCCTTTTCAATGGACTACTCAATCAATGAGTCAACTTAAAACAGACAACTCACTTTTCAACACTCCATAGGTGTAGGGTTAGGATCTGACTCATTGACTGAGTAGTCTACAAAGTGAGTTTAAACCCCGTTTAAGTTTTAATCTCGGTTTAAGCAATCTGATTGGCTAATTTTTTTGATTTTTTAAAAATCAACCAATCAGATTGCTTAATCCGAGATTTAAACTTTAACTGAGTTTAAATTCACTTTGTGGACCTCGGCCTGAAAGTAGTAGTTCTTTTTATGGCTCACTAATTATTTACACATATCTAAAGGGTAGATAATGTAGGTATATTACACAGTGATGGGATGGAAGTCATAAGATTCAGGCTAGATAGCTCACCTTAGTTTCTGCAGGGCCCAGTAATGTGTTGCTCCATTCTTGGTGTCCAACACTTCAACAGCCACTATAGTACGAGGCAGAGGTCTGTCTTCATCTTCTTCTTCTACTGAGGAGACCAGGTCCGGAGGGAGAGGAGAATAGAGAGTGTCCGTGAGAAGAGTGAACTGGAATTGAACCTGCGGTCAGAAGAATGAGAAGCCAATGAGATCGACCGCCATTTTCCCCCGGTAGGGACTTTCAAGTCAACTTTGATGAATCTTACTCACGGTGAATTTATCATGGGTATGAATGAATCATACATGTCTAAGCGTCTCAAAAACAAAGACAGGTCAACACATGGAAACGTGATTTTCAGTATTGAATGTTGAGATAAAACATAAAACTTTAAGTATTAAAGAAGTTTTGAAAAATAAAGTTAAAATTAATATGTACCTATCTATTTTCCAGGCAAAAGTTAGAATATAGCTGACTTACTTTCTTCTTCAGCTCCACAGAGATAGCATTGGCCTCCTTGAGGAAGATGGCATTGCCCCAGAGGTCATCTCGTAGGGAAGTAAACTGGTGGTACTTCCACTTTCGGAATGCCCAGGCTGCCAACGCAAACTCCCTCTCTGTCCACGTACATTCTGCGTCAAATAAGGGATTCACTGGAACACATAGTATGGGACTTGGGGTTTAGTTTGATTTGCGGGAGATTAACAAGTAAATTAATTTATCTAGACTGACCAGACGATGTATTTCTTTGAAATGTTCAAACATAAGGAGCATCTTTATTTCAATTTCCCTAGATAGGGTTGTTCCACTATAAGTAAATAAGTTTTATAAGAGACCTATGTATTTCTATGCCTAGCTCCCTCTCTCCTATTTTATTTTAGTTATTTTCCTATTTCTATTTTCTCTACTCACCAAATATGTCTTCTTCAGTGTTAAAGTCATCCGGGGTATACGAACTATACAGAGACATAGTCATGCTTTGTTCTTCCACTTGCTTCTGTAGGGCATCAATACGAGCTTCATATGTCTGGGGAGGGAAAAGAAAATTAAATAAGATGGGTAAAAGTAATCTTTTCTTGAACCGATAAGGGGTTCAGCGTTACTGTAAAACTGCGAAAGTTTTTAGTGACTGGGGTTACTACTCTCCATTCGGTTCAAAGCTACCCGCCTACTCGCATTTTTACACAGCCTGAATGGAGCCGGGAAAAGCCAGCAGCACACGATTGGCAATTGCCCAACCGGATACCATTTCTTAGATTCAGCGATTTGTTGGAATATCCGGATACCATTTCTTAGATTCAGCGATTTATTGAAATATCCGGATACCATTTCTTAGATTCAGCGATTTATTGGAATATCCGGATACCATTTCTTAGATTCAGCGATTTATTGGAATATCCGGATACCATTTCTTAGATTCAGGGATTTATTGGAATATTCGTCTTGACTTGACGCCTCCTTGATCAAGCGTACCGGGAGGCGCGAAAACGAATTAAGATTTGACGTTACATATCACAATCGAGGCCAGGTAGGAAACATATAGATCGGGGATTAATAGAGGCCGCTTATATTTAACCACACAAAGTGGTATGTTTAAGGCGAAGCTACGAACCCTCCGTAACAAACCATTACTATCATTCCAGAGCCAGAAGACACGGGATTTATTGGAATATCCGGATACCATTTCTTAGATTCAGCGATTTATTGGAATATTCGGATACCATTTCTTAGATTCAGCGATTTATTGAAATATCCGGATATCATTTCTTAGATTCAGCGATTTATTGGAATATCCGGATACCATTTCTAAACTTCAGCGATTTATTGGAATATATACATAAACCTTTCATTTCCCCCTAACTGTCGAGTTCGTTTGCATCGTTTTGTAGATCGCCCAAAAAAGAACTCTGGTTTTTTCGTTTTCGTAGCGTCTTATTCTTTTTCCATCATCCTTAGAGAGGCAAAGGATTGACCTTGCTATGATTTTTGCTTACAAGTCCGGTTATATTCTTGTGTTTTGATCCAGAGAGAGGCTAGACCGCATGCGTCATGTATACAACGCAGACTTAGATGATATCAACGCCCCCGAGCCTTACATAAAGGAAGACTTTTTGCAATGTCTCAATCCGAAATTCTCGTTTACCAATCTTTTGCCTTCAAGGTTGGTGCTGCCCTCCCCTTTCCCCTTTTTCATACCTTTCATTTTCGTCTATCAGAGCTTGCGATTGTGTATATTTATTATTATTATTTATTATTATTATTATTATTATTATTATTATTAGGAATACCAGGTCGTTCACGCCGGTTTTGTATTTAATTACATGAAAGCCTGTGTCTTTTATTTCATTTGTTTTATTATGTGTTCTCTTTGAATTCGATGTGACGAATTTAGCCCTGCAATAAATTTATTATTATTTCTCCGCAGAATCACTGGTTTTTCTCAGTATGTATATTCTTGGTTATGTACCACTTTCATTTGCACTTTTTACACAACTTGAAGATTTTGCATTGTGGCATTTGTCGTTTTTTGGTTGTATGTCATGGAAACATAATTAATGTGATTTTCACATTTCAATGTCAAGAAAGTCATATTGCATTAATTTACGTTAGTACTTCTTTCAAATTTACACATATAACTACATACATAGTTAGACAATTTTTGATGGATTGCCAATATTTCTCATATTTTTCTTTCTTTATTATGATTTCATTTTTACTTTTCTTTCTATAGCATTTCTTTTACAAAACATAGATAAAATTTTGTGTTTTGTAATTTTGCTTTCCTTGCTTCAAGCTTAATGAAATGTTCATATTATATTACTTCGTTTACCTTTATTTTCATATACATACTCGTACAAGGTACATAGGTTCTGTTTCAGAACTTCTGTTCCTATCCACTCTTCCTCAATTACATCATTATTAACCTCCCTCCTCTCATTGGGTCTGGTTCCAGGCAACGTTTGGAGATGATGCGAGAAATGTACCACAATGAGGCCGAAATGTCCCCTACTTCTCCCGACTACAACATTGAATCCCTCACGGGCGGGGATCCATTCTACGATAGATTCCCCTGGTTTCGCCTGGTAGGCCGAGCCTTTGTGTATCTGAGTAATCTGATGTACCCCATCCCACTTATCCAGAAGGTTGCCATCGTGAACGAGAAGGGAGATGTGAAGGGACACTTGAAGATTGCCGTGCAGATAGTTACAGGTGAGTTGTGTGCCCAGGTCCTAAGAGGAGAGCTTGTGTCCGTGCCAGTTCTCATTAGTCCAGCTTAACTCGACACACAAAAAGCCCACTCTAAGATTCAGGTGTAGGGGCAAATGCCCAAAGGATGGGTTAAGCTTATGTGTTCGCCAATAAGTACCACCAACAAAATTTTAAATTACGAGTAGCAAAAAACGAGGAAAATTTTACATACATGAAAATCGCAAATAAATCCTGAAAACCGCGACTAAATCACGAGGACCTTTCTAATAAGACGCTTCTTTAGAATTAAATGCACATTTTTTAATTGATAATTCAAGGAAATCTTTATCATAGTACCTTTTTTGAAAGCTCAAGACTTATTGAGATCTTGTCAAATTGGGTGTTAGGTGTAATTTTCTAATGAGAATAATGAGATACTCAGATCTTTAGGCACGAAATCTCAATCCCCTTCTCATATTCTATTTGCAGACGAGGAATCTACCGATTTGACCGGAACCGTGAAGCAATCAGCAAGAATCATATTTGACGATGATCAGCAGACTGGTAGAAACAACAAGAAAGCAGTGGAAGACAGTGGACATCAGGGAGACAAAGTTGAAGGTAGGACTCCCGGTTTCTGACAGGCTTCGAACATCCTTAAACAATCAGCCTTCTCTACTCCTGTCTAATGCACGCCGGAGGTCCCGAGTTCGATTCCCGGCGGGGTCGAAGTTTTTTGGGTTTTTTGCTTGGAGTCCGGGGTGCACTCAACCTCGTGTGAGGACAATTGAGTAGCTACTTTAATCGAGTAGCGACCAGTGGCGGCATTACCAGTGTAAAAAAAATATTGAAATACGGAAATTGATTGCAAATGAGGCACTTAGTAATGCTGTGATATCCACAAATGTTGTGAAAAAGCTCTGCTTAAACACAAATAATTTGGGATTTGATTTTATATTTGATGGGGTAATCTGTCTGGCTGAGGGACTATAAACAGAGAGTAGATCAGCGTCTAGCTAGGGGACTATAAACAGGGAGAAGACTAGCCCAAATTTCCTCACGCTATATCAATAGCGAAGATTGAGTGCGAAGGGCATCCCACTCGGAAAATTTTGTTTACCCAAAACCAGTTGGCCTCAAAGGGATCACTCTAAAGCTGATTGAGAGGCCGACGACAAAGGCCGACCCCATCTGAATATGGGAAAAGGCGAAGAAGAAGATATTTGATGGGATAATAACTGTAATGTTAATAAATTATTTCAGACTCGGAGTGTGATGGTGACAGCGGGCGAGGTGATAAGGAACAGCCTCCAATTTATTGTTCACTACATTTTGCGATGGAAATGTAAATTTCGCTCTACGTTTTATCTCGCAATACAATTTTACGTAGGATGAACGGTTAACGAGATATTTTCGAAAAACTGATTTTCCATAGGATATGAAAGGTAAATGTGTACTCGTGATCATTTTTATCACAGAAAATCCGCCATGCACGAGCTCTATGTACGCGTTCCCAGAAGAAAATGGTTTGTGGTTCCCTGAAAAATTGACATATTTGGACAAAATAGGTACTGTTTTAAAGCTGAGACTTCAGGAATATGTTTCCTGTTGCATGCCAGCAGATTTGACCTTTTTTTCCTGGTTAAATTTCCTCTTGAAAATTTAAAAGAAAATGCTGATCAGGGAAATTTCTAAATTAAAACTTACCAAAAGGTAGCAAAAAGATAATTTTACTGTTTTAAGTTTTATTTATTTCAATGGAAATTTTGTGCAGATTTCAGTCATGAAAACCATTTTTCTCTATGTTTAACCGAAAAAAAGTTCTGACCGGTTTATTAAGGGAAGGTCGTGTATTTTAAAGAAAAAACAAAATGGCGAATATCTCGGTTGTTGGTGATGTTGTTGATGTTGTTGGTGTTGTTGTTGGTGTTGTTGTTGGTGTTGTTGTTGGTGTTGTTGTTGGTGTTGTTGTTGGTGTTGGTGGGTGTTGGTGCTGGTGTTGGTGCTGGTGGTGGTGGTGGTGGTGGTGGTGGTCACAAGTCCTCCTCGTCCGTGTCCTCATCCAGTAGACCCAGGAATGTAGCTGCCTCCTTTGGATGGGAAATGTTTCATAAGATAGATAAAAATAAACAAAATGAATGGACATTAGTATATCACGCGAACATAATCGCGAAATCACATAGGTACGATATGTACATAGGTACGATAGGTGATAGGTTCTTTTGACAAAGGGAAAATCGTATAAAAACCAAGGCACTAGAACACACATACGTCATACATACATTCTTCCAGTGGCGTGTCGAACCCGCGACCTAGAGGTTACAAGGCAGACAATCCACCCCCCAAGCAAACTAGGCGGCCAAAAAAGGTTTCTAGTTATAACTTATTGTCTCCTTCACTCTATCGTTCCCCAGATAATAAACCTAGAAATTTTTTATGCTTTTCTATGGACTCGAACCAGCACCCTCCAGATTTGAAGTCCAACGCGTTAACCACTACACCTTTTAGTGATTATTCAACCTGGATTCTAGAGCACCAGTAGAAAACCGATTTATGGGTTTATTGGTTTATTATGGCTTATTCCCCTTCTGAAAATCTCACCACTGTTAAATCTCTCTCTCTCTCTCTCTCTCTCTCTCTCTCTCTCTCCAAGAGGAGAAGAAGAAGGAGGAGGTGGAGAAGAAGAAGGAAGAGGAGGAGGAGGTGGAGAAGAAGAAGGAGGAGAAGAAGAAGAAGAAGGAGAAGAAGAAGAAAAAGAACAAAACGTAGAAGAAGGAGAAGAAAAAGAAGAAGACGAAGAAGAAAAAGAAAAGGCAAAATTATAATGATGGCGGTTTTTTTTTCTGCATTGAATTAAAATTGAAGAGGGCATCACAAGAAATGAAAGAAAGCTCGTTGAAAAAGACTGAAAGAACACTAGAAGAGAATAAAATCAGAGACTTGAGAGAAGAAAACCATATCCCATGGAAATCATTGAAAAGAAGATACGATATCAGCGAATCAAATTGAAAAGATATATCAGAATCATTGAGAATTTGAAAGGAAAAGAGCGAAATCGTTGAAAAATACAAAGGAAGATCGGGAAAAATATATCTTAGGGCAAAAAGAAAAATATATCTTAGGGCAAAAAAAAACCTGATGGGCAAAAAAAAAAAAAAAAGATTTGAATGATTGAAAGATGGGATCTTCAGATCTTCAACTCAAGTGGTTTCTAATCCAGGGGTACTCAAACGACGCCAACATGCCAACGGAATTTAAATTAGACACAAGACCCCATGTTTTACGAATGTGCTGAGGACCATTTAACTATAATTCTGATTCAAGCATTCAAGTGGTCTTGGCTCCTTAGCCCACTGGGGGATTTGTCTTTTCCTTTCAGTTAAAGTTAAGGACTCCTTATACATAGGTACTGGTTTTGTAAGAGGATTCCTTAAATCTTTAGCCAGCCTGGTTTAGCTTGGAGTGATTAGAGTGTAGCGCGTCTGCCTTGTAAGCGCTGGGTCGCAGGTTCGATTGGTGCCCTGGACAAGGTTTGTTCTCGGCACTTCTGCAGTTTTCTCCTATCCTGTCATCCTCCTCCTCCTCTCCCCCTCTCCTCCTTCCTCTCCTTCTCCTTCTTGTTCTTCTTCTCCTCCTTCTTCTTCTCCTCCTTCTTCTTCTTCTCCTCCTTCTTCTTCTTCTTCTCCTCCTTCTTCTTCTTCTTCT
>NW_007378373.1:60000-63256 GCF_000475195.1 Diaphorina citri | reverse complement strand
TAGGGGAAAACTACAAGACTGGAATCCGCTACCCAAGAAGAATGAGCCTGCCAGTACAATAGACAAGAACCCAATAGGAAATGAAGAACAATGGAAATTGATTTATGTCAGTAATTAATATCTTGAAGCTAAGGCTGTATTTCCTTGTGAGTTGCCACTCGGGTATCGATCTATCGATACGAACTTGAGTTAATAGACAGTCAGAAGTTATCGCTAGCCCAGTCAAGCCAGTGGTTAACAAGCAGGGCCCGTCCCTCCGGGAATTTTTTAGCCCGTAGTTTGATCGATCGTGGTTAAAGAATACCTATGTATCTACCTAATTTGTTTAATATTCAGTTTATTATCATTCTCGATTTGATTTTACTTTCATGTAATGATTTAAAATCAAGACTAGAGCCCGTTCTCCCTTTATTCCCAATATAATGTTTAAGTCACCCATCCATTTATTGGCCTTTCTCGGCGTATTGGCCTAGGTGACGCTAAAACCGGTCTATGATCAACTGAAGTGTTATCTAAAACTTTCTCACTTTGAGTTAATAGGTCGTCGCGACAAATTTCGAGATCAAAGCTCATTTGTGTGAGAAAATGTGAAAAAAATCCCCCAAAAACCGGTTTTTTTGGCTTTATGGTTTTCTGGAAAAAATTTGCACCACCACTTTCGTGTTCCTGGTAAAAAGACCTTTAATTTGGTATATAGGTCGACAAGGTTTGGATAAGTCCTTCTATGGGGACAGAGTGACACAGACGACACCGAAGCGAATACAATAGTCCGTCACTTATACCTTTTTATTATACTATTGTAATAATAAAGGAAGGACGGACTAAAAAAAAGACTAGGAGAAGGAATAGACTATAGTGTAAAGAAAGGAAGAAGAGAAAGAATGATGGGGAGGGCGAAGGGAAGGAAAAAGTAAGAAAGGGGAGAGAGAGGGAAAGGAAAAAAGGACGAAGGAGAGAGAAAGAGAGGGAGATACTAGTAAAGGTATGCGTATGTAGAGAGTATAGTAGAAGGGAGGGGGAGAGAGAGAGAAAGGAAAGACAGAGAGACTTAGAGAGAGAGAGAGAGAGAGAGAGAAAAAAGAGGGAAAGAGAGAGATGTGATGAATACCTGAGAAGAAATACTGATGAGTTGTATGATGAAAGAAAGAGGGAGAAAGAGAGAGAGAGAGGAAAGAGGGAGGGAGGGAGAATGGAGAAAGAATAAGCAAAAGTTTGTCTTGCATCTCTTTTCTTCTTAACCTCACAGATCTCTCCATTTCCCTCCCCTTTGAACTCTTTCATTAGAACGGAAAATAAAAATTGAATTTTCGACCTTTTACAGTTATTTTTCCGGAGTTTTGACCTCAGATTTGGAATTCTCCCAACTTTTTACATAGGAATCGACCATTTATTTATAATTTTTACCCATTTGCAACCGCTCCGTTGATGAGAGAGGAAGAGGAAAGCTGTCTCTTCTTGGAGAGGGAGAGAGAGAGAGAGAGAGAGAGAGAGAAAGCGAGAAAAGATGTTAAGAAAATCTGTGTTCTTTTGAACAAAAGTTTGGCCAAAGTTATGTGTAACGCCTACCTTACCTACAAACCTACATCATGTACCATATTACCTACTTGTACCTAACTTGCTCTATTTATGTAGGTTTGTAATTTTGTATAATATAGGTAAGTAGGTACATAGGTAGATTAGGTAGTGTACAAAACTGATGAAATTCTAGACTTTTTAGGCTAAACCCCGCGAGTGGAGGGGGGCTCCCCTAAGCGGCCCTACATATTATATTTATTTTTAGACATAATATTCTGTACTTTTAATGCCAAAAAGTGGTGCAAACATCACATGACTTTCATCAGCCTAGGTATTTTCTCTTCCCTCTCTCGCCCGTTTTCATCTCTCTTCCCACACTCTTTATCACCCTACCTTCCTCTCATGTTTTGATTAATGTCTTTTCCCCTCCCTTTACGCTATCTTCCTTTCCCTCTTTCTTCTCCTTCTCATATTTCCCTCTCTCCTCTTCTCCTCTTTCTCTTCTTCTCCTCTTCTCCTCTTTCTCTTCTTGTCCTCTTCTCCCTTTCTCCCTTTTCCGCGAGTTCCATTGTTATTTTTTTCCCCGTTCATTTCAGCGCCCTATTCATCTATTTTTAGATAGGGTAAGTGTACCATTTATTCGCCCACCTGCCCACATATATTTTTCTAATTTTTGTTTTTATGACTACAATTTTTGAATAGCACTGGTTCGATAGCAGTCTTTAAGCCCTTTCTTTTGGTGAAATTGGATCTTGAAAAAGTTCGTCCAGTTCAGACTTATGTGGCGTATGGTACAGGTGGGCCAATAAATGGTACGTTTTTTAGGTGGGCGAATAAATGGTACACTTACCCTACATATTTTGAAGCAGAAAAACAGAGAAATTTTCTTCGTTTTCGTAGGTATAAGCATTAAAAATTGCCACTAATTTGGCAAGATCTCAAAAAAGAAGAAAAGAGAGGGGGAGAGAGGGAGGGAGAGAGAGGGAGGGAGAGAGAAAGAGAGAGAGGGAGAGAGAGAGAGAAAGAGAGAGAGAGAAAGAGAGAGAGAGAGGGAGGGAGAGAGAGAAAGTTTCAACTTCTTCCAGTGTTTTCTTCTGCTTTTATCATCAGCCAAATCAGAGGCAAATTGGCCGCACTTATTCTATCCTGCATACTGTAATGTAAAAGTATACGTATAGGTAATGTATACTATGTAACTGATTCTAAAGTTTTTAGTAATTGGCGGGGGTTATACCCTCCATTCGGCCACACGCCAAGGTTGCACAGATGGTCACCCACGCGGAATCTAAATCAACTTTAGTAAACTTCTGGATCAACTTAGTAACTTAGTGAACCGGCAATACCACGTTCTGTATTCAACGTGCTATTGCCGGGCCGCTGGCTTTTTCAAATAAAATGTCTTAGGGTAATGTTACACCAAGCGCGCATCGTAGGCAAACAGTGTTTGCAATCACTGTTTGCCATCATGTTTCCACAAACATTGGCTTGCAAACAGCGTTCGTGTGTGCGCGTAGTTGATCCGGCTGCTGTCGGTTTAAAGGTGATGTTACACCAAGCGCGCATTGTTTGCAAATGTTCGTTTGCAAATGCGCGCTTGGTGTAACATTACCTTTATTTTCTCATTCATACCACTTGACTTTCTTACTTTATTTCTACATCTCTTTCTCCTTCTATCAAGGTATACCTCATCATTTCTCTCTCTCTCTCTCTCTCTCTCTCTCTCTCTCTCTCTCTCTCTCCC
>NW_007378373.1:0-57500 GCF_000475195.1 Diaphorina citri | reverse complement strand
AAACAGCCCTTAATGTTGGTAGAAGCAAAGATCCACAAACTGGGCAAAATGAGTTACCCACTTCTAGAGTTAAGGCTAAAAGTAGAAACACACAACCATGACGTCATGTCACGTGAACTCATTGGGGAGTCAGAAAAATGTAGTTCAAAGTTTTCCCATAATATTGTACGTATAATCTCGTTCAGGACAGTCACACGACTATCACGTCACGTGACGTGACGTGATGGTAGTGTGTTTCTACCTTTAGAGGTAATATCAGTTATAGCTCCCTTGAAAACACTGTCACCGCTGTCAGAGGTATAAGCTAGGATACCTAAGTCATCTAAGTACCTACCTATAAGAAACGCGGTCAAACTTTTTTGACTTGGCGGGGCGGAGCGCTACCGCGCTCCTTAATAAGATTTGACAATTTATGAGAATAACATCACTCACCAGACTAAAATATGCACGATAACAGGCAAAAATATGGATAATACCTACCATGAAATATGCATAATACCAGACTAAAATATGCATAATATGTACCATGAAATATGACGCGGATAATCTGCATCTTAGCCGACATTTTGAATCCAAACAAAACCGTTACGACAATAAATTATCCACCTTCTTATCTGACGAAAAAGAAAAACGGTTTTAGCGGAAAATAACGAAAAAAATACAAAACGGTGAAAACTGGAGAGGTAACGGCTGAAACGAAAACGACTTCAGTTCTAGTGTAACACTGGATTCGATAGCTTCGGAAAAGCTTCTTCGCGTTTCGTGTGAAAATTTTCGTTCTATATTTTTCGTGACGAAAAGTTCGTGACGAAAAAATTCCCTTCTTTACGTTTTCCCATATTTTCTCATAATTTTTTGGTATCTTTTTTTGGTACCTATCCAAAATAAAGGTATTGCCTAGAATAAATTAAGGTAGGTAGGTATGTACCTATAACATACTAACTACCTGACAATTTCCACAGTACCTACCTACTTGGGTTTTCATAGTACCTACCTATAATAAATTAAGTTAGGTACCTACACTACCTACCCAACTGGGTAGACAGGATGATGTGATGTAACTTTTCTCACCTCTAAATTATTTAATTAAAATAAAATGGCCGAATAAAAATATGCACACAAGTATGTAGGTAAAGTAAACAAAAAGTAATAGGTAATCACAGTCATCTAGGACATCTAGGTAATCGGAAAAATATATAAATAAATAATAGATACATAAGTATACAGAGTTATCAGATAGGTACCTATAGCTAGGTACATAATTATGTAGGTATTAACAGAACAGTTTTTTATATATACCTATATAAAATAAGAATAATATATACAAATCCGCGAACATAATCGCGAAATCCGCGAACATAATCGCCAAATCCGCGAACATAATCGCGAAATCAGCGAACATAATTGCGAAATCCGCGAATATAATCGCAAAATCCGCGAACAAAATCGCGAAATCCGCGAACATAATCGCCAAATCCGCGAACATAATCGCCAAAACCGCGAACATAATCGCGAAATCCGCGAACATAATCGCCAAATCCGCAAACATAATCGCGAAATCAGCGAACATAATATATTGGGAAAATCCTACAATGCTGCAGTGAGCACCAAAGTTGTGACATAATAACACAAAGAAACTGCATTTACATTTACATTTAATATTTTCTCTTTTGGGTCGGTACTAGGTGAGGTTCGATGGTCGATTCTCTGATATGAACGCCAGCTTGGTCGAGTGAGAGAGAGTTGTCCTCCAGAGGTCCCGGGTTCAATTTCCAGCAGAGTGCGATTTTTTCGGCTCTATTTTTGTAGGCATAACCGTGATTTGGTGCTAATGCTCGTTTCTCATTCTCTCCTTCTCCTCTCTCCAATTTTAAGGACGAAAATACCTCCGTTGTTACAGTTTTGTCCTGAGTGCAATCTCACATCAAAGGCTTTTCCCATTGTATTGTAGTTAGGTTGAGACATCCCTTGTTGCACCCAGTAAGTATTATGAAAGCATTTTTCAAGCTAAAAGGTCTTTTCGTATGACATATAGGTATGTCATTACCTACCTACATAGTTCATTACACATTTACACTTTTAGGTTGACAATAGGTAATAAATATTATATTATTATAAAACCTAACATTTAGAAGGTACATTAGGTAGGTAGATAATTAAATTTACTTGAAAAAAAAAAACTTATCTGCTAAAATCAAATAAATTTCTACCTTCTTAGATAGGTAAATAAAATAATTAACAAATCTAAGAAGAAAAAAAATTACCTACCTAACTGATGTAGGTAAATCTTCTACAATCACTCCTAATCATTAGGTAAGTACCTACCGCACTGGTATACATATTCCCTCTAAGACCTGTACCACAATCTGAGTGTGAGTGTGATTAGATTTAGGTATCTTTGACAATATGATTGGTTGATTTCAAACTTTCCAACTTTAATCCTAATTTTATCTATGATCAACCGGTCAAATTGGTAATCCAATCCTGATGTAACTGACACCAAACTTGATATCAAATCGTGTTCCCGGCGAATCAAAGAAATGAATCCCATCTTATTGGTAGGTAACTCTCTAGTAGGGCCTAGCCTAGTTGTTGTAAGATAGATAACAAAATTTTACAATGAAGTTACAATTACAATGAAGTTACAATTAGGCTATGCTAGGCCTACCTGGTCCCCTTTTACAATTTACAATGCGATGGCTTGGGTTCGAATCTCGGTAGGTAGTGAGTGCCATAAAAAAATTAGCTTTTCAATTGAAGAGAGCATTTTTTTTTTTTTTTAAGATGTTTGACAGAGGGAACTGCAACTGCTATGGTCTTATCGTCCCGAAATCGAAGAGAGAAGGAAGACAGGATAGGACAAAGCCAGCCGTTCCGAGAACGAACATTATACCAACAGGATAAAATTCACCCCGGGCGGGAATTGAACCCGCGGCCTAGCGCTTACAAGGCAGACGCGCCACCAACTAAGCTAACTAGGCTGAAAAAAAAAAAAAAATCATTTTGAACCAGACACTTACTGAGACATAGCACCTAATTATCAGATAAAGTTGTCATAAGAACAGAGGAATAGCACAAACACATCCAGATATCAACCATACCTGATGTTTCTTAACTTTATGTTCTTCTTGAAACTGCCTACTTGTCTAATATTTCTTCTTCTTGAAATTTTTCCCTTAAGTCAAGCCTTTTTTTGAGCTAGAAATATCGCAAATCTAAAATTAAGTACCTACTCCATTATAGACGACTTTGGCGAGACACGTTTCGTCCGTTTTGACGATAGGAACACCCTGTATATATTGGGAGTACATAGATATTGTATCAGAGGAGTAGGGTAGGTCGGGGGTAAGGGGTAGTGAGGGGGTACTATGAGTATAAATTTAGTTGATAATTTCATTTTATATTCTGAGCTTTGCTTTAATTGCTATCTGTACTCGGATTCTCTTTAATGTTGTTTTTTTTTTTATTCCGTGCCCCACCAGTGGCGAAGATGGAAAAGTCTCGAAGTCATTTTATGTTAATTTCTTGTACCCCAATCTTTGGGAGTTTCGACACTACTTGAATTTTTTCTTTGGGGAGAAAAAAAAGGAAAAAAATCCGATTAAAAAAAAAGAAAAAAAAATCGATTTAAAAGATCTGTTCTGGTAGACGTGGTTGACAAAGTAAATTCACGAGATCCCAGATCCACCAATAAAATTAGTAAAATATCAGTGGCGGACTATAAAAAAAAAAAAAAATTTCAGCAAAAGTCACTACAAACTTTTCAGTCTCAGATCAATAAATTTTGGTATAGTCGGCACTGGACTAAATAAAACATTAAATCTAAACGAGCTGAACCTTCTCTTCTTATTCCTTCCTCTCCCTCCCTTCCCTCCTTTCATCCCTCCTTTTACTCCCCTCCTATCCTCCCTCTTTCCCTCTTTATCCCGTTTCCTCTACACATATTGTACCTATTAGACATAGGAAATAAAAAATTCATTCTACTTTATATCCCTTTAGAAAATAAATAAAAAGGATTCTGTCCTATTGATACAGGCATTACATTCTATTTAATTCATTTATTCATTTATTCTATGTACAATTTTATCGCTATTTGGTAAACAGACAGTTGAAACAATATTAGCGGAAGCCTCTTTTCTGGGCCATTGGAGAAAACTTTTAGCTTGCCAAAGCGCATCATTCTGTCAATTTTGAATAGTAAAAATCACATCTAGAATTCGGGCCTTTGTTGAAACACAAATTTGGGACCCCCCCAAAAAAAAACAGAGTTTCTAAATGTCATTAGATTCACCGCATCCACTGAATTCAGCGAAAAACCCACCGGATGATAAATGATAATGCTGATGAGGTCGCAATACTCAACAATCCCCTAATGACTCTAATGAGGCAGACTAATTAAGTCATTTGGAGACGTGAAACTTAATTACCCCAAACCCAACTTCACCCCCACTCATCCCTACGAATAAAAACAGGAGGGGGAAAAAGAGAGCACATTAAAAAAAAAGTCTAGAAACAGCAAAACAACCGCGTAAAAAAATCCCGTCTTGAAAAGACGCTGCAAAAAATTGTATTAGGTACTTGCGGGAATAATTGGCATGAAAACAGGGAGGGAAAAACGGCACTCTGGAAAAAAATTCAGGTTGAAAAATACTTTGAAGAAAAATAAAAAAAATTGATGAAAAAAAAAAAAATATTTTAATATTGTTCTTTTATTTTTGTTCTTAAACCTCAAAACTTCTTTATCATGGTTTTCTTCCTCCACCTTCTATTGTATCTTTTTCTCCTTTTCCTCCTCCTCCTCCTCTTCCTCCTCCTCCTCCTCCTCGTCTCCTATCTTCTTTCTTTGTGCCCGAGACCTCACGATTTAGTCATGAATTATTTCCGAATGAAGGAAAAGAAGAAGAAGGATGAGGAGGAAGAAGAAGAAAAGAGTAAGAGGACGAGAAGAAGAAGAAGAAGAAGGAGAAAAAGTAAAAGAAGAAGAAGAAGAAGAAGAAGAAGAAGAGAGAAGGATGAAAACGTTCTTCTTCGTCGTCTTCTCCTTTTTCTTCCTCTCCTTCTTCTTCCTCTCCTTCTTCTTCCTCTTCTTCTTCTTCCTCTCCTCCTTCTTCTTCCTCTCCTCCTCCTTCTTCTTCTTCCTCTTCTTCTTCTCCTTTTTTACCATTTCCCTTCTCCTCGTGCTCTTCATATTTTCCTCTTCATTCTTCTTCATCATCATCAAAGGAGATTCTTTTACCTGTTCGCCTTCTGCTTTTTTTCCCAACTTTTTCCACTTTTCCTCGTAATGAGTCCTTTGTTTTGAGGCCCTAATCAGATTTACGTAGGTATTTCATTAACATTCTGTTGTGTGTTTCTGTTTTCTCTTGTTTACAGTTTTTACTTCTTCCTTAATATGGCGCCTTTGTCACACTTCTGCTTGGAGAACAATAGTGGTACAAGAAAGGAAAGTACAAGTAAATTGAAGAAAAAATATGGAATTAGACAGAGGGAGCTTTCCCCTAAAATGCTGAATAGGGCAAAGGAAAAATTCTACCGAGACGGAGGGAAAACTGTAAAAAATGATTCGAGATTTTAGAGTCCCGAAATCGAAAAGAGAAGAAAGACAGGATAGGAGAAAGCCAGCCGTTCCGAGAGCGAACCTTATCTGTTTAGGATAAAATCCATACCAGGCGGAACTCGAACCCGCAACCTGCACTCACATAGAAGAACCTAGTAGTTATTTTTGAGCTATGAAATCAAACAGTATTAGGTAACTTTATCTGCAATTTTTCTGACAAGTACCTATAAGGTAACTTATTTATCTACAATGGCAAGAGCTAGGCTGATGAGTGCACCCCGAAATCCAAGCACAGAGCCGAAAAAAACTTCGACATCGTCGGGAATCGAACCCGGGACCTCTTGAAAAGAACTCTTACCTTAAAGTTGCCTAGATTATTCACGGAGCAGGATAGTTTCACGTTTCGACCGGCCGGTACTGTCACGTTTTGAATCACGTCCGTAAATTCTGGCTCCCCGGAACTTTCTGAAATCAAAAAGAGAAACAATCAATAAAATTTATTGACGGACTGCCCAAAGTTTGGAAAAATTGGTGGAGAGTGGAGAGGCTTCGTACATCGACCTGTCCTATGGTGGAATGATTACGGATTTATTGATTGATGCAAAGTTTGGGTTGCCAAACGACACAGCATAGTTCTCAGACAACATTGTTACGTTTTTTTCTTTTCTTTTTTTTAAAAAAAAAGCAATTAGATACGGAAGCAATTAGATTTTTTTTACCCAAACATCCTTTTTCCCCCCCCCCCCCCAATAACCATCCCTCCAAGACCCCTCCCTTTCCAACACATCCCACTTTCTCCTCCAAAATCCCTCCTATTACCCACCAGACCCTTCCTTTTCTCCAACCAGATCCCTCCTCCCCTTCAAAATCCCTACTATTACTCAAATATCCCTTCTTCTCCCCCCTAACAATCATCCCTCCAAGACCCCTCCCTTTCCAACACATCCCTCCTTTTTTTCCCTCAGACCCTTCCTTTTCTCCAACCAGATCCCTCCTCCCCTCCAAAATCCCTCCCATTACCTAAACATCTCTTCTTCTATCTCCCCCATATCTGTCCCTCCCAGGCCCCCCAATCTCCATCACATCCCACTTTCTCCTCCAAAATCTCTCCTCTGCTCCACAACCATCTTTCTTCTGCCCACAGACCTCTCCTCTCCGTTCTCTTGTCACAAAATTTCCCCCGCATCCCTCCTTTTCTTCCCACAAAATCCCTCCTATCCCCCGTGTAATACCCTCCTTTTCTCTTTGCTCCCAACACAAATTCTCCCCCACATCCCGCCTTCTCTTCCTACAAATTCCCTCCCATCCCCCGTGTAATACCCTCCTTTTCTCCCTGTGCCATAAAATTTCCCCCCGGAGGTAATTTTGTGGGGAAGAACGGAGATGGTGAATTTGACAAGGGACGACAACATTTCCCCCAAGACAAGTCGAGGGCTTTAAAGTGAATTAAGACGAAATTCGTGGAATGGCTCCGGCCCCACACTCCAATATGCAAAGGAACAGAGAAGAAGACATGCTTGAACTAAATTTGGACTGTCAAAATGTCAAGCAAAAGGCCTACGTTGGGAGGTTGACGAAATTTTATTCAAAGTGCTGTTGTAGATTGTAAGATTAGCTGGGAGACTTTTTTTGAAAAAAAAAAAAAAAAAAAAAAAAAAAAAAAAAAAAACAGCAAATTGATAAATTGCCGGAAATTACTACGTCTCTCCACTATACTTCTCGCTTTGTTGGGAAAAGAAAAATTATGGAAATATCCCCAACGACAGGGAAACACAGTTGATGTAGTAGTGAGAAGTGGAAAGAATGTACAAGACGGGTGACAAAAGAATACCAGGGACTTGGGTAATGGAAAAAGAAACCAGTAGACAGAACCAGTTATTGAAACATTTCAATACTTTTTTACTTAAGTTATAGGTATAAAAAAATGCATACTTTCGAGAAAAATGGACACTTCAAGTAAGTACACATACACACACAACACAAGTACAAGTAAGTACAGTACCTACATTTCAAGTAACATAGAAACATTTCAAGTAAGTACAGAGTACAGACAGTACACCGAACCAGTTGATGTCAACTAAAAAGTTGGGGCGATACAACCGAAAACATGGATAACAGGATACTTACTACCTTTATAGTATTTGTCTATGTCTCTATTGTCAGTTAAGTTCTACACACTATTAGTTATAGATTTAAGTTATTTAAGTATATAGGTTTTCTTATAATATTGTGAACATACTATGTATACATCCACAATAAAATGTATTGATTGATTGATATTGATTATATTGATTAAATCTTGAACTTCCAGAAGTTTGCAACTTGAACAGCTCACAGCTCTCTGGTTGGCTTCCTTTAGGTCATCGTGTGTGCAGATATTCTCTAATATTGTTCATAGTTAATAGATAATAAATTGGATAAAGTAAACGTAAGCCGAATTTCAGCCAACACCCTCGAGCGTCAGCTAGACATATTCAGATATCTAGCGCTCATCAGCTGCTGGCTAAAACTTCGAAAGTTTTCAAACTTTCACAGATTCCTTTGGCCCAGCCAGCCCAGCCTAGTTAGCTTGGACTTTGGAGGGTAGCGTGTCTGCCTTGTAAACGCTAGGTCGTAAGCTCAATTCCCGCCCCGTGCGGATTTTATTCTAAACAGATGAGGTTCGTTCTCGGAACGGCTGACTTTCGCCTATCCTGTCTTCCTCTCTTCGCTTTCGGGACGATAAGACCTTCGTATTTACAGTTCCTTCAATTCAACCTCTTACCCCAATCAAAGTGAACTCAGCCTAATGACTTTAGAAGTTTACTTTGAGGATAAAATTCCATACCTCGGCTGGGATCGAACCCACGCCCCCCTGTTTACCAGGCGAGCGTCTTGACCACTACGCCACCGAGGCAGGTAACCGAGAAATACCATCCGCGCGCGTCGAAAATCCCCGGACAAAACCAGTTCCCTCCGCCTCTGGGCATACTTAGCGCAACTTCCGACTGTATACAAAATTTGAATTTATGATCACTGTCGAATTTTCAACACCCGAAACTTGAAAGTTAATTGAGCTTTCGGAAAATACTGGGTAGGGTAGGTTGGGGGGGGGTGGGAGAGACATATAATTCTGTTTATTTATTCATACAATAATAATTATTGTACACAGTTTTCCGATTGTTGGAAAAAGCTGGGGTAAAAAATATGCTTGGGGTATTAAAAGCAAATGTAGAGTTGCTCTCTTTTTTTTCTCTCTCTCCCATAATAAAACTTTAACGAACTTTGTACCGGGTTAGCAGCAGCCTCGGGAACTTCATGGCTTTACAATGCGATGGCTTGGGTTCGAATCTCGGTAGGTAGTGAGTGCCATAAAAAAATTAGCTTTTCAATTGAAGAGAGCATTTTTTTTTTTTTTTAAGATGTTTGACAGGTTTGACAGAGGGAACTTTAACTGCTATGGTCTTATCGTCCCGAAATCGAAGAGAGAAGGAAGACAGGATAGGAGAAAGCCAGCCGTTCCGAGAACGAACATTATCCCATCAGGATAAAATCCGCCCCCGGCGGGAATCGAACCCGCGGCCTAGCGCTTACAAGGCAGACGCACTACCAACTAAGCTAACTAGGCTGGCTCTTCAGATTTCGCCCCTGGAAAAGAAAAAGCAAACGATACTCAGGATAAAGTATCACGTGACAAAAAGCCTCGCGCGGAATTCTATTCTATTCTAACACCTCCTCACCTCTATTTTATTCTACCCACCATTCCTTCATTCTATTATTTCTTCTACCCACTTTTCTCCTTGTATATTCTATTCTACCTTGTAACCTTGTCCTCATCTTTCCACCTACTATTCTTTTCCAACACCACCTTTCCTTTTCTCTACCTCATCCTCCTCCTCCTCCATCCTTCCCTCTTATCTTCGTAATAAAAACTGGAGGAGGAGGAGAAAGTATAAAAGAAGCAGGAAAAATATTATTACTTTCTCCATTATTGTTTTCGTTTGAATAAATCTTTTCTTTATTTTTTTTTCTCTCTTTCTTTCTTCCTTCACGCCTTCACAACATTTAGGTATGGAATGTTTGTACTTTGGTACTGTCGCTCTTTTGCGTTTCCTTTCTCTTCTTTTTCTTTGTTGATTTCGTTTTCTTTTTATTATTTGTTTACCTATTTCGTTCTCTTTTTTCTTCTTCGTTAGTGGACTAAAAACCTACTTTTTTCGCACCTCTGAGGTATTGGGGACTAATTTTCGATTCAGATTACGAGAGGAAGAAATAGAGAGTGAGAAAAGAGAACACATTGAAGAAGATGAGAAAACGAGGAGAAGAAGAAGAAATGTGTGTGAGAAGGCATTGGAAAAGCAGAAAAAGAAGAAGAAGAAGAAGAAGAAGAAGAAGAAAGAAGACAGCATAGGAGGAAGAGAAGAAGGCGGAAGAGGAGGAGAAGAAAGAACTGTACTAGTGGTAGAAAAGGTGAAAAAGAAAACAAAGAAGAGAGAGAGAGAGAGAGAGAGAGAGAGAGAGAGAGAGAGTGAGTGAGAGAAACGAGAAAAAAGTTTAGGCAGAATGACAGAAACAGAAGTAATCGAAGTAGATACGAAAACAAAGAGAAGAAATGAGAGAGAAGTAGAAGAAGAAGAAGAAGAAGAAGAAGAAGAAGAAGAAGAAGAAGAAGGAGATGAAGAAATAAAAGAAAAAGTAAAAGGAGAAAGGAAAGTTAAGGCAAACGAAGATAGATAAGTTTATGTAAGAGAACAAAACGAATAACACAAAATAATGGAATTTTTCATTTTCACTGCTACACTTGAGTGCAAAAAATTAGGACTTAGTCTGAGTATAACTCGCGAGCTTAAGGACTTAGCCTGAGTATAACTCGTGAGATTAAGGACTTAGTCTGAGTATAACTCGCGAGCTTAAGGACTTAGCCTGAGTATAACTCGCGAGCTTAAGGACTTAGCCTGAGTATAACTCGTGAGATTAAGGACTTAGTCTGAGTATAACTAGTGAGATTAAGGACTTAGTCTGAGTATAACTCGCGAGCTTAAGGACTTAGCCTGAGTATAACTCGTGAGATTAAGGACTTAGTCTGAGTATAACTCCTATTATTGTGGTCAAATTCTCAAATTATATTGAGGATAAAATTCCATACCTCGGCTGGGATTGAACCCACGCCCTCCTGTTTACGAGCGCCTTGACCACTACACCACCGAGGTAGGTAAAAGAGTAGTTCTTCTTCATAACTCACTCACTCTTCAACTCTTCACACATCTTTAGGTACGTAGTACATTACTTGTTGTTGTTGTTGTTGCGGCTTTCGCCGAATGGCGATAGCACAATAAAGAAAAGATGTCTTTTTGTATCTGCTATACACCGGGGTGATGGTCTCTAGCTCTAGCCATGTTAATAGTTATGTTGTTGTTGTTGTTGTAGCGGCTTTAGCTTTCGCCGAATGGCGATAGCAGAATAAAGAAGATGTCTTTTTGTATCTGCTATTCACCGGGGTGATGGTCTCTAGCTCTAGCCATGTTAAATTGGCTGGCTCGTCCTGAACCGCAGTAAACCATCGTGAGGACTTGTGCTTGGTCTTTAAAAGCAGAGAGAACCCTTTGAGGAACAAAGAAAAGGACAAGTTCTTATTCCTCAATCTACTTTTTTTCGTCAAGTAAGTACTACTTGGCCAGCACCTGAGAGCTATGTCTAACTGATGAGTTCAAATAAGAACGAAACGCGTCTTGGGCTGCTCCCAGGTGTTGGCTAAAAAATGATCAAGATCCATATTTTACCTCGTGGGACCATCAGGATCGAAATTCTTTCATTTTTAGGTCTGAATTTCAACAAGAACCATAACTGGGACCCATACAAATGAAATAAAATTGTAGATTTGTCTCTACATCGGTTAGAATCGTGAACTTTTTAGTTATTCTTACTCCTTCTGCATCAAGGATCCCCAATATTGGGGGCCTCCATTTAGCACGGAATACATATTTTTGTATGTATTCTATGAATGGGGGTACATCCCAACAAAAATAGACAGGACATTCTATTAAAGAAAGTGGAAAAAAAGGATTTTTATTATTATTTTTGAAATATTGCCTTATTTCAAAACATGAAATTAATGTTGTCTTAAATCCATTTCCCCCCCTCCCTCATCTCTTTCTTTGTAATTGAAAAGGTTAGTCAAAGGTCGATTTTCCCTTTCCCTCAAGCTAGAAGGGAAAATTCCGGGATTTGGCAACCTTGCAATCACTGGAAAAACAGAAAAAAAAAACGTTAGTCAAAGGTGGATTTTCCCTTTCCCTTAAGCTCGAAGGGAAAATTTCGGGATTTGGCAACCTTGTAATCACTGGAAAAAGGGGGAAAAAAGGTTAGTCAAAGGTCGATTTTCCCTTATTTAACCAATAGGTAGGTACTAGGTGAAATTTCCTTTCTCCTGTACCCCTTTCATTCGAACTTAGAAGCGAAAAGCGAAAGATTTAAACTTGGGAAACGCATTCAAATAAAACGCCTGCAAATCGTGGTGTTTATGCAAAACGCAGTACATAAAATAAACAGTCTCCTTTTTGGAAGAAGTTTGCTAGCGGGTAGCGAGCCTGCCTTGAAAGTGCAAGGTAGCAGGTTCGATTTACGGCCGAGGCGCACTGTACCCTTCACCAATAAAAGTACCCTTCACCAATTTTTGCCCCATAAAAGTCCCCAAATACACTTTTCGGGTCTACACGGGTAATCTACCTTTAATTTGAAGATAAGTAATCCATCCTTAAGATATTTCATATTAGGTATATTCTTAGTCATTTATTAATTATCAAACTGTGGATTATTTGTATTGTAAAATTGTTATTACAAATAAATAAAGTATCATTACAAATTACAAAATTACCAAGTTTGCTTTTTAACACGTGTTTATTAGGATAGGTAGGTGCATTTTTATTTAAAATTTCATAGAAGATCGTATAGAAATTAGTTAGAGATGCGTTTTATACTGTAGTGTGGACTTGGCCATAAAATTGCATCCATCCTCTCATCTTGTTATAACATCCTCTCATCTTGTCATATTTGATCCTTAGAATAAGCATAGATAGGAGAATGGATAAAATGTATATTGTAAATTTAAAAAATAAATAAAGTCATATATTCAATTCAAATCAAAATACTCACCTATAGTATAGTCCAGTCTCTTTGGCCGCCCCCTCGTCAAGGGCGCAATGCAGCGTAGTCTGTGCGCCCTGCTCCGGCGTCTTCATCCACCACCACATGAGTACTCGGCCCAGTGTGCGGGCGCCCGGGAAATACGTATCGTCCATGTAGCGGCCCAGTTCTGTTTTGACGATCCCCGGATGAACCGCATAGACATTTACGTTTTTGCCTGGAATAGCATAGAATAGAATAGAATAGAATAGAATATTATTGGATAGAATACAGTAGACTTGGGTATAATAGAATAGAATATTATTGGATAGAATACAGATAGAATACAGGGTAAATCACATTAAATTCAATGGCCACTCACCTGCATTGTTAATAAGAATATGAACATTAGCCTCGGTTTGGTTAATATCCTGGGCACAGTCTCGTATAGATTTGAACGAGGCCAGGTCTAGTTTCTTAATGAGGACCTCGCCGGGCTTTTTATCCTCTGATGTGGCCACCTCGAAATGTTTGCGAATTTCCGAGGCCGTTGTTTCGGCCTTCTCCACGTCACGACAGGCCATGATCACTTTGGCCCCTAAGGAGTGAAAGGGATACGGGATAAATAAATGAAGAAAATTAACAGTCATTAAATTAATAAAATTTCCTACTTTTTTTCGCCAAAAATTACTCTTTCTTTTTTTAATAAAATTAAATAAACCACAGAACTTCTTCTATTTTGTAATGCCCCAATAACACTAAGAAGAAGTCATTTTGCAAACTTAGTTGTTAGCTTGCAACTTGCAGAATTTGTTTTGTAAGCGCTAGATCGTGGGTTCGATTTCCGCTCGGGGCGGATTTTATCCTAAACAGATAAGGTTCTTTTTCGGAACGACTGGCTTTCTCCTAACCTGTCCTCTTTCTCTCTAAAATAAATAAGAACGATTTCGGGAAGATAAGACCTCCGTTGATACAGTTCCCTCTATTAAGAAAAAGAAGTCCTTTTACTGTAAGTCTACTCTTACTGTGGACAAAAACTCTCCAAGCCCGACGTAACTTAACCTTACCTATTCCGTACAGAGTCTGAGCGGTAACCTTGCCAATTCCTGTGTTACATCCAGTTATAATCACGGTTTTGCCATCAAGCCGGCTGGCGCTGACTGCTTTGGAGGCCGACATTCCCATTCAATGGATAAATGTATCTGGGGGAAACACAGATTTATTGATGTTCTTAATGATTTATTAATGGGTTAAATCAAGTAGAAACAGTAAACATAATAGTTTTAAACTCCGTAAGAACGTAGTTTTATTATTTTAATTTTATTTTTTACTTGGTAATTTTTTGGTATAGGACTTTTTAGTCGACAAAATATGTAGGTAGGTACCTATATTATTATTATTTTATTACTTCCCCCCCCAAGTAGGTATTCAAATTTGTATTAATACGGTACAGTAGCTACCAAATTGCACAAAATGTACCTGTAGGTAGGACTAGTTTTTTTGGTTTTTTGGCTTTATGGTTTTCTGGACAAAATTTGCACCACCATTTTCGTGTTCCTGGTAAAAAGACCTATAATTTAATATATAGGTCGACCAGGTTTGGATAAGTCCTTCTATGGGGACAGACAGACAGACGACACCGAAGCGAATACAATAGACCGTCCCTTATAACTTTTTATTACTATCGTAATAATAAAGGAAGGACGGGCTAAAAAGTAATGATCGCAAAAACAAGATCAAGTACCTAGGTATTTAATATTTTTATAATTACCTTTGATGATAATACTGGTGTTTCTTTCACAACAACGTAAAAAACTTTTAAACTTTCTATGATTATAATTATAGGTACAGAAAATTTCACTCTCACTTTTCTATTATCTGAAAAGGAAACCAGAGATACAAAGCTAAGTTAACTACCTACATATAAACATAAACACCAATTGTGTTGGGTCAGTTTTCCGAACTTATACGTACGAACCTATCTACCACCTTGTTTAGACTGCGGGAGTAAAGGGACTTTTCAGTCTCATTCTGGCAGGATAAACAAGGTATATTCTATTCTATTCTATTCTAAACTTGGGTATTTATTTTATTTTATTTATTTATTTTCTTGTACATAGAACAAATAGAATAGAATAGAATATAATAGAATAGAATATAATAGAATAGAATATAATAGAATAGAATAATATAATAGAATATTATTGGATAGAATACAGTAGACTTGGATATCTATTAGTAGATTTCCAGTTGTCAGTCTAGTTAATTTAGAAGGTAGCGCGGCCAATCTAGAGCACTTTGTCCGAAATCTCAAGTCCTGAGGAATGTGAACTCTTCTTGAGCCTTTTTAAAGTTTTGGCTCTAAATAGCGGCCGAATCGTACATTTCTCGAGACCCGGCCCGCGGACACTTTTGATCTACATAATTTACGAGCTTCTCGGCTAAATTTGAGTGACCTGTGGCTAAAGATAAAGTCCTGAGATTCATGATCTCCCTTTCAGGTTTTTAAAGTTTTGGCCTTAAACAGCGGCCGAGTCGTACATTTCTCAAGACCCGACCGAAGGACACTTTTTTTTTGAGCTTAGGTACAAAAAAAATAAAAATAAAAAAAAAAAAAAAAAAAAAAATCGAAATATTTATTTACCAATTGAGTAAAAACAATTTGATCTAGAAACGTCAACCGATCAACTAAGAACTAAAACTGATTATTGAAACACACCCAACAGAAATAGGTAGGAAAATCGTTACGTAAGTATGTAAATAAAGAATAATGCTATTTACATTATGAATCAAGAATCAATGCCTATGATAAGGTAGAAAGGTACCTAGAATGTTTATATTTTATTGATTTTTCTTCAGACATAATATAAAATGCCAATGCTACGTTTATTTACTTTTTATTACTTTTTCAGTTTTATTTTAATCAATAGAATTGTTAGGACCTTGGAAATTAAATATGTTAGTTGTAGATTGGCACGTTTATATGGTCCAAAGTGCAAAATGCATTAGCTGGACCACATAGTTGCATATCTGTTTTATTGTCTTATTATTATTATAACTATTATTATTGTTCGAAAAACAATTCCATGGACACATGGAAAAACTTTGTACTGTGCACTTCAGAACCGGGTACGAAACCTAAGTACAAAAGACACATGAGCAAAGAGCAAAATTAGCTTTGGAAAATTATGATAAAATAAAGAGTAAACATAAACAAACAGTCCCCTGGTTTATCCAGGGCCGTATTTGGGGCGGGGCAAGGGGGCCCGCCCCCCTCCCCCTCGAGCACCATTTTTGTTTAAGATTAAGGACTTAGTCTGAGTATAACTCGCGAGCTTAAGGACTTAGCCTGAGTATAACTCGTGAGATTAAGGACTTAGTCTGAGTATAACTCGCGAGCTTAAGGACTTAGCCTGAGTATAACTCGTGAGATTAAGGACTTAGTCTGAGTATAACTCGCGAGCTTAAGGACTTAGCCTGAGTATAACTCGTGAGATTAAGGACTTAGTCTGAGTATAACTCGCGAGCTTAAGGACTTAGCCTGAGTATAACTCGTGAGATTAAGGACTTAGTCTGAGTATAACTCGCGAGCTTAAGGACTTAGCCTGAGTATAACTCGTGAGATTAAGGACTTAGTCTGAGTATAACTCGCGAGCTTAAGGACTTAGCCTGAGTATAACTCGTGAGATTAAGGACTTAGTCTGAGTATAACTCGCGAGCTTAAGGACTTAGCCTGAGTATAACTCGTGAGATTAAGGACTTAGTCTGAGTATAACTCGCGAGCTTAAGGACTTAGCCTGAGTATAACTCGTGAGATTAAGGACTTAGTCTGAGTATAACTCGCGAGCTTAAGGACTTAGCCTGAGTATAACTCGTGAGATTAAGGACTTAGTCTGAGTATAACTCGCGAGCTTAAGGACTTAGCCTGAGTATAACTCGTGAGATTAAGGACTTAGTCTGAGTATAACTCGCGAGCTTAAGGACTTAGCCTGAGTATAACTCGTGAGATTAAGGACTTAGTCTGAGTATAACTCGCGAGCTTAAGGACTTAGCCTGAGTATAACTCGTGAGATTAAGGACTTAGTCTGAGTATAACTCGCGAGCTTAAGGACTTAGCCTGAGTATAACTCGTGAGATTAAGGACTTAGTCTGAGTATAACTCGCGAGCTTAAGGACTTAGCCTGAGTATAACTCGTGAGATTAAGGACTTAGTCTGAGTATAACTCGTGAGATTAAGGACTTAGTCTGAGTATAACTCGTGAGATTAAGGACTTAGTCTGAGTATAACTCGTGAGATTAAGGACTTAGTCTGAGTATAACTCGTGAGATTAAGGACTTAGTCTGAGTATAACTCGTGAGATTAAGGACTTAGTCTGAGTATAACTCGTGAGATTAAGGACTTAGTCTGAGTATAACTCGTGAGATTAAGGACTTAGTCTGAGTATAACTCGTGAGATTAAGGACTTAGTCTGAGTATAACTCGTGAGATTAAGGACTTAGTCTGAGTATAACTCGTGAGATTAAGGACTTAGTCTGAGTATAACTCGCGAGCTTAAGGACTTAGCCTGAGTATAACTCGTGACCAACTACCTAACTCGCTTCAAGCTCCTATGCTGACAGTATAAAGAAGGTACATATATCTTTTGCGTAATTAGCTTGGAGGGTAGCCCACCTGCTTTCAAGTGCTAGATCGCGGGTTCAATTCCCTCCCAAGGCGCACATTATCAACAGATAAGAAATTTTGTCCCCTACTTAGAGCGGTGAACCTTATCTTTATCCTAAACAGCTAAGGTTCGCTCTCAGAACGGCTGGTTTTCTCCTATCCTGTATTCCTTTTCTGTTCGATTTCGGGACGATAAGACCTCAGCAGTTACAGTTCCCTCTGTTATCTGTTTATGTTTATGTTCCTTATTTTTATTTTCAAGTTATTTTTATTCCTTATTTTATTTTTTCAGATTCGAGTCTATTCCATTCCTTTCTATTTTAAGCTCCATGTCTGTCTGACTTGGCTGCCAACGAACAAACATTGGCGATGAGCAAACAATTTGCTCTTGGAATTTTTTATTTTCGTCCTGATGGTCTGAAAAAAATTCCATCTACGTCTCAGGAAATCAAATATTAGAATGCCAGCTTAGTTAGCTTGGTTTAGCGCGTCTGCTTTGTAATCATATTCTTGTTGAGTTCTGTAAGTAACGTGCATGTCTGTTGATAAGTCAGCAGTGTTAACACCGGTCCAAACCGACTTCATTTAGACCAAGGAAAGTGTTAGTTAATGTGTCAGGCTATCCATTTCCTGACAACCCACACAGAACCATTTACCGTAGAAATGGTCAGCCATCATAGGTCACTGACCTGGTTAATTTCATGAACTTGAACTTGATGAGGTAGAGTTACCTGGGATGTGGTTTATGAACTGAGTTCTTCATGGTGTGGCCTGAATTGACTCTAAATCTGTGTGGTCCAACAAGGAAAATTGGAGTGAAGGATGATATGCCCGTTTAAATCTTGATTGTCAGTAGTAAATTCCGTCTCGACCAATCAGATCGCTCCACGGGCCCAATCTTTCGACGTGGTTCCCGATTTTGTTTACATCACCAAAAACCACAAGAGAAATCTTCAAATCACCACTTGTCTGTGTTCTCTCGGCCTTTCTCATATTATAATCGGTTCGTCAGTGTTTAGACCGTTTTAAGAAGTGCTAGTGTTAGGACTTTTCCACAAAATGCGCCGGTTATCCTTGTTATTCCTTTTGATATCGCCACTAGTCGTCTTCGCCGACGATGTCACAGAAGAAGATGGAGTTTTGGTCTTGACTCAGGACAATTTCCAGTCTTCTATTGAGAAACACGATCATATTCTTGTTGAGTTCTGTAAGTAACGTGCATGTCTGTTGATAAGTCAGCAGTGTTAACACCGGTCCAAACCGACTTCATTTAGACAAAGGAAAGTGTTGGTTAATGTGTTGGGCTATCCATTTCCTGACAACCCACACAGAACCATTTACCGTAGAAATGGTCAGCCATAGGTCACTGACCTGGTTGATTTCATGAACTTGAACTTGATGAGGTAGAGTTACCTGGGATGTGGTTTATGAACTGAGTTCTTCATGGTGTGGCCTGAATTGACTCTTAATCTGTGTGGTCCAACAAGGAAAATTGGAGTGAAGGATGATATGCCCGTTTTAATTTTGTTTGTCAATCTGGTTAGAGTAGTTAGGTACAAACCTACAAACATTGTGTATTGCATACAAAGAGCTATTTGATTTTAAGCCAAATGACAAAGTAATTAAGCTTGTCTCAGTGACAAAGCATACCATACATACTTTTTGTTAAGTAGTATGTATTCCATTTGAGAGTAAATGCTTGATTTAGGTAGAAGTGTATTTTCTACTATGCTACCTATTGATTTGTTATGCAATGTATGTATTGCAATCTGGATATCAATTTATAACTAGAAATGCAATAATTTTTCAAGTAGGTACTTGATGTAAGTTGCAATAAACTAAGTAGTTAGGATATGTTGTAATAGGACAAAAGGTGCTCTAGAATCACCAAAGAGCTATTTGATTTTAAGCCAAATGACAAAGTAATTAAGCTTGTCTCAGTGACAAAGCATACCATACATACTTTTTGTTAAGTATGTTTTCCATTTCCATTTGAGAGTAAATGCTTGATTTAGGTAGAGGTGTATTTTCTTCTATGCTACCTATTGATTTGTTATGCAATGTATGTATTGCAATCTGGATATCAATTTATAATTAGAAATGCAATAATTTTTCAAGTAGGTACTTGATGTAAGTTGCAGTAAACTAAGTAGTTAGGATATGTTGTAATAGGCCAAAAGGTGCTCTAGAATCATTGGATGTTTAAACCTACATTATTTTTAATTTTGTTACCAAACTTGTAAATTTTACCAGGGAGATGTTTCAGGAATATTGTTCTATTCTGACTCATAACACTATCACCAAATAATGCTCTATTCTAACTCACAAGAAAAGTAGAATCTTAAAAAGGGTGCCGTGAGTGCAAATAGTTTGGGAACCACTGTCATAAGATGTAGTGACATTGCCAATTAGAATACTTATCTTCCTAGATGACTCATTCTTATTTCTTTTCCCCATCAGATGCCCCATGGTGTGGACACTGCAAGCAACTGGTTCCAGAATACTCAAAAGCCGCTCTCCAGTTGGCTACCGATGGCCATGACATCAAGTTGGCCAAGGTTGACGCCACCCAACACACAGCTCTCGCTGAACAGTATGGAGTGCGGGGATACCCCACTCTGAAGTTCTTCAAGAAGAGATCCATCATTGAATATGGTGGTATGTATAATTTTTCATCCTTACTATTTTGACCTCTTTAATGTAAAACATTGACATAAAAAAATACCAATTTTTCAAAGTTGGCATGAAATCTAGAGTAAAACTTATCCAATTCAGACTTCTTTCTCGTCATAAAATTTAGTGTAACTGTATTAATTTCGTTAGTTTTGTTTCCGATGCTAACAGGCTTTGACTTCTAAGGATATGGGTATGAACAGGCATGGATCTGAAATTGATAGGGTCTAGAGAATTCCAGGGCTGGCCTGGTTAGCAATTTAGGGTTCTCCCACATACATAATATGTATGTACAAATTTGGCAATCGTGTTACTATGGTAACAGAGATGTAAACAAAATTTCCGTACAATGAACTTTGATGGGACTAATTGGAAGAAAGAACTGAGTTCTAAGTTTCATGTCAACGAGTTTTTTTTTCCCCCCAAGAGGTTTAATGGGGTTCAGTAACAACAGAGGTTCATCCCGAAATCGAAGAAAAAAAAAAAAAAAAATTTAAAAAAAAAAAAAAAAAAAAAAAAAAAAAAAAAAAAAAAAATCGGTGTTTTTATATGTAGCAATAAAATAATTTTTGTTTTGGTACTTGTGCAGAAGTCACATCCGTGGAATATTGCTACCAAAGGAACTGGCACAAACGAGCGGTGACCAGTGTTATTATAAGGTTAGGTTACCATTAGTGTTTTAACTTACCCCCCCCCCCCTTTTGGCCAAAATCCTGGATACGGCCCTGGGTCAATCGTCCAATGTGGACTTTGTACAAACATTACGTGAGTCAATTAGAACTCCGAAGAGCTGTGATAAGTGTGATAAACATCAGTATAAACACACAGGTAGCAGGCGGGCACCTTGGCCCATGAAAACGCACCCAAGCATCTTTATTTGACTTACCTACTTTTCCAAAAAGAATGACGAAACCGAATCCGAACAAAACAACGGAAGGAAAATAGAATTAATAAAAATATTTCACGAAGTTTTTTTTTTTTTTTTTTTTTTTTAAAAAAAAAATTAAAAAACCAAATTTTTCCCAAATTTTTTTTTTTTTTTTTTTTTTTTTTAGAAAAACAAGTTAATAACCCAAAAGCTTCAGAAGACTCAAATAACACACAACCAAAAAAAGATATTCTTTAAAACACGAAAATAAAAAACAATATTGTGTGTTCGTACAGAATTTTTGACTAAACTGATTGCTTCGAGCAAGAGTTGAAAGTCTAGAAACGGTATTCTTTCAGATTCAGTTCTTGTTGTCTTCTTCTTGTGGCAAGATTCTAACTGCGTATACCAGAAGGTTGACCCACTATCCATAACGCATAGAAGAGGCACTATCTTAAGAACTCTGTACAACTCGCGAACTTAGCTTGAGTATAACTCGCGAGCTTAAGGACTTAGCCTGAGTATAACTCGCGAGCTTAAGGACTTGAACCGTATTCTTTCAGATTCAGTTCTTGTTGTCTTCTTCTTGTGGCAAGATTCTAACTGCGTATACCAGAAGGTTGACCCACTATCCACAACGTATAGAAGAGGCACTATCTTAAGAACTCTGTACAACTCGCGAACTTAAGGACTTAGCCTGAGTATAACTCGCGAGCTTAAGGACTTAGCCTGAGTAAAACTCGCGAGTTTGAGGACTGAGTATAACTCGCGAGCTTAAGGACTTAGCCTGAGTATAACTCGCGAGCTTAAGGACTTAGCCTGAGTGTAACTCGCGAGCTTAAGGACTTAGCCTGAGTGTAACTCGCACTTAGCCTGAGTATAACTCGCGAGCTTAAGGACTTAGCCTGAGTATAACTCGCGAGCTTAAGGACTTAGCCTGAGTATAACTCGTGACCAACTACCTAACTCGCTTCAAGCTCCTATGCTGACAGTATAAAGAAGGTACATATATCTTTTGCGTAATTAGCTTGGAGGGTAGCCCACCTGCTTTCAAGTGCTAGATCGCGGGTTCAATTCCCTCCTAAGGCGCACATTATCAACAGATAAGAAATTTTGTCCCCCTACTTAGAGCGGTGAACTTTATCTTTATCCTAAACAGCTAAGGTTCGCTCTCAGAACGGCTGGTTTTCTCCTATCCTGTATTCCTTATCTGTTCGATTTCGAGACGATAAGACCATAGCAGTTACAGTTCCCTCTATCCAGTTTCCTCTGTTATCTGTTTATTTTTATGTTCCTTATTTTTATTTTCAAGTTATTTTTATTCCTTATTTTAATTTTTCAGATTCCATTCTATTCTATTTTAAGCTCCATGGCTGTCTGACTTGGCTGCCAACTAACAAACATTGGCGATGAGCAAACAATTTGCTCGTTAATTTGGCTGGCTCGTCCTGAACCGCAGTAAACCATCGTGAGGACTTGTGCTTGGTCTTTAAAAGCAGAGAGAACCCTTTGAGGAACTGCCAGCTACCGAGGCAGGTTAGGGTTAGCTGTTCTCCTCCCTGTCTATAGTCCCACAGCCAGACGCTAGTCTTCTCTCTGTTTAACGTCCCCTAGCCAGACAGTGTTTAACGTCCCCTAGCCAGACAGTGTTTAACGTCCCCTAGCCAGACGGAGCAAACAATTTGCTCTTGGAATTTTTTATTTTCGTCCTGATGGTCTGAAAAAAATTCCATCTACGTCTCAGGAAATCAAATATTAGAATGCCAGCTTAGTTAGCTTGGTTTAGCGCGTCTGCTTTGTAATCGCTAGGCCGCGGGTTCGATTCCCGCCCGGGACGGATTTTATCCTGATGGGATAATGTTCGTTCTCGGAACGGCTGGCTTTCTCCTATCCTGTCTTCCTTCTCTCTTGGATTTCGGAACCTTAGCAGTTACAGTTCCCTCTGTCAAACTTCTTAAAAAAAAAAAGATTAGAATGGAATACTTACATATTGTATAAAAGGAATTTAATTGTGTTAAGCACAAATGTCGTTCCCCGCCTAATCTATATATAAATAAAATTGTAGATTTAATACAATATGTATACTGTGCTAAATTTTATGACTTGACTTGGACTCAAACCACCAACAAGTGCGATGTTTTTTTGCCAGTCTACGTTAGTCAGGCTATTTTAAAACCACCAACACAACATACCTGAGGAGTTCGATGAGAATGACTCATCCTTCCCTTCTATGTCCAATTTCCGGTGTTCATGTGTGAATATAAACTCAACCTATTCTGCTAGTGGGCTAGTGTCTGTGCTTGTGAATCTGATAGTAGGCTTGTCAGATATGATAAGTACCTTGTTAAGAATCTACACAGACAGTGTGATGAGTGCTCTTATGTTTTATACATAGGTCATAGGTAGGTGATATCCATCATCACATAGGTAGGTACTGTACATAGGTATTCACTACCTACCCATTTAATTGCAGACTAATTGGAAGCTAATTCTCACGACCGACTGTAAAACGCAGTACCTAGTATAGCATTTTTTTTTTTTACCTTCGACATGGCTTATTGGATAGGAAAAGAATTGGAGTGAAATAATACGATCATGCACAACCACACACAAGAACAGCAAAATCCCACATACATAATATGTATGTACAAATTTGGCAATCGTGTTACTATGGTAACAGAGATGTAAACAAAATTTCCGTACAATGAACTTCGATGGGACTAATTGGAAGAAAGAACTGAGTTCTAAGTTTCATGTCAACGAGTTTTTTTTTCCCCCAAGAGGTTTAATGGGGTTCAGTAACAACAGAGATTCATCCCGAAATCGAAGAGAGAACAGGAGGAGAGGATACAAGAAAGCCAGCCCTTCTGTGTAAGAACCTCACCTGTTTAGGATAAAGTTTGCCCCGGGCAGGAATTGTGGACTACTCAGTTAATGAGTCAGAACCTAACTCCCCATATCTATAGGGAGGAGAAGAGTGATTCATGTGTTTTAGAACGTGACTCACTGACTGAGTAGTTCACTGAAATGAGTAGTTCTTTTTTACAACTCACTTTAGGAATCTCTATCTACCCTACCATACACCTTTTCCTCCCTCTCAACTCCACCTCGGCAAACGTTTTCATCACAGTCTCAAACTGCTTCCTATTCTGCCTCCTATAACTTGACAGAATCCAATTGAACATATCCCGACTGAAAATCGAATGCAAACTCAAAATAGCCCGCTTCAAAACCCCATTCACCTTTTTTTTTTTTTTTTTTTTTTTTAATTGGTAGGTACCTACCGAAAAATGAGATATTCATTATTATTAATGAGTGTTTCACAGCCGTTTTTATTTCCTAGCAACAAACCTAGACTCGTGTGGTCTGTGTTGTAGCATTTCCATCTCTTAGTAGGCCTCTCATCAAATGAATGTCAACACGAGAAAACCAAAATCAATCATCAATCAGAGGTTTTTTTTTTTTTTTTTTTTTTTTTTTTTTTTGCATTATTTTTGTGAAAATTTCGTGTTCAGAAAATGGCATTGGTTCCGAATTTTGTGTACTCCAGTGTAGTTGGGAAAGAATTTCTTAATTCAATCTGACATGGGTGTGAATGTGTGTGATGCTAACAGGCTTTGACTTCTAAGGATATGGGTATGAACAGGCATGGATCTGAAATTGATAGGGTCTAGAGAATTCCAGGGCTGGCTCAGTTAGCTTGATCTAACAGGCTTTGACTTCTAAGGACATGGGTATAATCAGGCATGGAATTGAAATAGATAGGGTTCAGAGAATTCCAGGGCTGGTCCGGTTAGCTTGATCTAACAGGCTTTGACTTCAAAGGACATGGGTATAATCAGGCATGGAATTGAAATAGATAGGGTCCAGAGAATTCCAGGGCTGGTCCGGTTAGCTTGATCTAACAGGCTTTGACTTCAAAGGACATAGATATAATCAGGCATGGAATTGAAATAGATTATAGGGTCCAGAGAATTCCAGGACTGGCTTGGTTTTAGTTAGAACTTGAGCTAAGGTGTAGCTAATCATAAAATGATTTTTTGGCTCAGTTAGCTTGAGCCAATAGGCTTTGACTTTTCTAAGGATGAGAGATCCAGTTGAAGCTTTGATTCCTTAACTCGAGATCTTGGGCAGAAAATTTTCCCCCTAGCTTCCTTTTGTTTGTCCCTTACTGGGCCTCATATTTATGTAAGCTAAATATTACCTACTTAGCTCCGCTCAAAACAATGAACAATAACAATGCCTCCTATAACTTGACAGAATCCAATTGAACATATCCCGACTGAAAATCGAATGCAAACTCAAAATAGCCCGCTTCAAAACATACAAATCCACAGCCTTGTCTTCCGTACTGACTTTGATCTGACTGAGTCCGAAATCTATCATGACTAGATGGTGATTATAGGACTGTAAAGTCCCTTTACTCCAGCAGTAGGCTACTACTATTATTGTGGTCAAATTCTCAAATTATATAGGACTGAAAAGTCCCTTTACTCCAGCAGTAGGCTACTACTATTATTGTGGTCAAATTCTCAAATTATATTGAGGATTCCATACCTCGGCTGGGATTGAACCCACGCCCTCCTGTTTACCAGGCGAGCGCCTTGACCACTACACCACCGAGGCAGGTGATACTTTTGTTTTGATTGATGGGACTTAACTATTATTATTATCGCAATTTTTTCGCCACGTTGCCAGACCTTTCTTCTAACTGACCTACCCGCTTCAAAACATACAAATCCACAGCCTTGTCTTCCGTACTGACTTTGATCTGACTGAGTCCGAAATCTATCATGACTAGATGGTGATCGGAGCTAAGAATCATATTTGATGTTGTTAAATCACCATGAATTATGTTGTTACTGTGCATAACACTCAGAGTGGTCCCTATTTCTATGCTTAGTAGTTTGATTATGTCACTGATGTTTTCTCGAGTTATGTTTTGAGAGTCTAGGTTTGATATTAGTGTTTGTATAGCTGATTTTTGGACGTCGTCCAGGCAGATGTCTTCAGGAATATTGGTTGGAGATACAGGTGTGGAGTTTGATTTGTTCGAGTTTTTACTTTTGCTTTTCCCCTGGAAACAGAAGGATTGAATATTTTTCAATGTTCTGTTAAGCTGAGTGAAGTGTATAAACTTTAAGGTGTCTATTTTTTTTTTTTTTTTATGGCCAGCTAGGACTACAGTCTCAGGCTAAGCTCAACTTTTGGATATTCTTCTTCTTTGCCAATCCCTTATGCCTTTTGTGGGCTCCAAACTTTTGGATCAAACAATTTAATTGGTTGATTTCAAACCTTCTAGTAAATCTGATTGCTTCATAAAAGAAAATTAAATTTAAACTCAGATGTGGTATACTGGACATAGGACATAAAAAAAAAAAAATTCAAGTTTACTTACATTCAAATTACTTGTCTTTTCATCACCCATTTCTTCCTCGTCACTATCATCTTCATCAACACTCATTTCATTTTCATCACCAATGTTTTCATCCTTCAAATTCTGTTCCAACAGGAGTAGAATGTCTTTAACTGTTCTACCATCGATGAGTTCCATGATGATCTGATTCTTCAGAGAATTCACAGCATACACTGTTGGAGTTCAAAATTCCATACCTCGGCTGGGATTGAACCCACGCCCTCCTGTTTACCAGGCGAGCGCCTTGACCACTACACCACCGAGGCAGGCAATGAAGATTGAATTTGAAAATTTTGAAGACACTAAAGCCCTCAACTTTGAAAAGCTGAAATACCTAGATAAGTCCTATTTACATTCACCAAAACAATGTAAGATTCGTTATTCTCGTTGTAAACAAAATTGTGGGTATTGTTGAAGTTGAAAGTATTCAAAATCTGCTTCTGGGGAAAATAAATTTGAATAAAATATCTCTCAATACGCCATTATATTCTGATGATGAAGAAGAAGAAGTAGAAGATGATAATGAAGGTCTTGTGAAGAACAAAACTAATAATCTCATGCAAAAACTTATGGTTAAAAGTTGAAGAGAAATTCAATATAAAGAGAAAAGAAGCAAGAGGAGGGGTAAAAAGAAGAGAAGGAGTAGGCTCAATAAGGAACAAGGAGGAAATGGTAAGGGAGAATGAGAAGAGGCAAGAGAAATAAGAAAGAAAAAGTAAAAGAAGAAGCAGAAGAAGAAGAATAAGAAGAAGCAGAAGAAGAAGAGTAAGAAGAAGCCTCTCTTCCTTTCTTTTCTCTTCAACAAGGAAGAGTAAGAGAAGATACCTATTGAATTATTATAAATCCAATACTCTTTTTCCAATTTTCCATATCTTGTTGAACAACGAGCGAAGAAGGAGAGAAGGAGGAAGGGACGATTTGAAGAGGAAAAAGATAATGAGGATAAGAAAATCCAGAAAATTAAAGTGGAGAAGAGAAGAGAAGAGGAGGAAGATGACGAGGAAGAAGTGCAAGAAAGGCGGAAGAGGGAAAATAAAAGGAGGAGAAGGAGGAGGCGAAGGAGGAAGAGGACAGAGATGGGGAGGAGAAGAAAAAGAGGTTGTAGATAAGGAGAAAGCAGAGGAATTAAAAAGGCTGATGGACAAAGAGGAGAAGAAGGAAGAGGAAGATGAAAAAAAGGAGCTGGAGGAGAAGAAAGAAGAGGAAAAGGAAGAGACTAACACATAAAATAAATGAACAAGAGAACACATTAACAGAAATAATAATAAAAGATCTCTAGATTCTAGAATTTAATTCTCTCTTTCCCTTTTCAACACCATCTATCCCTTTCCCTCCTTTCTTTCCTCCCTTTTTGTCCCTCTCTTAACTCTCTCTGTCCTCTTCATTTTTCTCCCTCTCTTTACCCCCCTTCTTTCCTTTATATAAAGGTTAGTTCCCCCTTATTTCTCTCCCTCCCCTCAGAAACCCAACTCTTCTGCCCTTTTCCTCTTTTTTGTCCCTCTTTTCCCCTAAGATAAAGGATTCTTCGTCAAAAATCCCTTTGTTCCTCAAAAATCCCACCTCCAGTACCTCCTCTAGATACTCTTTCCCTTCTCACTCTGAAGGGTAAGATAATTTGATTTGCTTCGGAGTGGGGTTTCCGTACGCGTTCATCTTTCTACACAGAAACATAGGTAGGTACATCCCTAGTTACTATATGAACTTAGATACCTACTACAGGAAAAGGTTTACGGTACAGACGAAGGGACAGGGGTGGGAGGGAGTACTACAGAAAACACTCAAGGTACAGTAAAGAGAACCTATAACCATAATAGGTAGGTATACCTATAACCATAATAGGTAGGTATACCTATAACCATAATAGGTAGGTATACCCACTGGGGAGAGAGAGAGAGGAGAGAAGAAAGGGGAGAAGAGGAGAGAGAAGAGAGAGAGAGAGAGAGAGAGAGAGAGAGAGATAGTGGAAGGTAGGGGGGGGAAGGGATACAGTGGCCATCCATCGATAAAAAGGAGAAATTTGAAATTTTATTATGGGACATAATTTCGTTCACAAAAGATGGAGGAATAGAAAGAAGAAATGAAAGAGAGAGAGAGGGATAGTCAGAGAGAGACACAGAGAGAGAGGGAGAGTCAGAGAGAGACACAGAGAGAGAGGGAGAGTCAGAGAGAGAGAGAGAGAGAGAGAGAGAGAGACAGAGAGGGAGAGAGAGAGTGTCAAAGAGAGACAGAAAGAGTCAGAGAGAGAGAAAGAGAGAAGAAAGCAGTACGGAGGACGGAAAAGAGAAAAAGGAAAAGTTAGAGGAATAACGAGAAAGAGGCAGAGATAATTAAGAGTGGAGAAGGAGGAGAAGAAGAAAGAGAAGAAGAAGAAGAAGAAGGAGAAGAAGAAGAAGAAGAAGAAGAAGAAGAAGAAAGAGAATGAGGAGAAAGTGAAAATTTAGGGAGTGGAGTGAGAAAAGGAGAGGAAGAGATAAAGAGAGGAAGAGAGAGGATTATCAGAGTTACTGCACGGTCTCCTTTAAAACCCCCAAAAAAGGAAGGCACCTACCTCCCCTCAGGTAGGTATACCCGTAACCATAATAAGTAGGTATACCTATAACCATAATAAGTAGGTATACCTATAACCATAATAAGTAGGTATACCTATAACCATAATAAGTAGGTATACCTATATATTTCATCATTATTGATGAAATTATTTCATCATTATTGATAAAATAAGCTCTTGCGTGAAAAAAGTTCATAAATCATGCACTAATAAGCCCGATGGTTCTCAAATTTTGAAATTCGTGCCACTCTTATGAGCACAACATGGCGGTTTGTTTACATTTTTTTAGGATACGCTTTTATAACACATGAGGTATAGGGTACACTCCCTCCACTACTTGAGCTCCTTGCAAGTACACAAGGGGTAGATGAAGCTTATGTACCCATTATGGAGGTGCCTAATACCTAATACATACATACGTATTGAAAATAAGGAGTTTTCATAATTAGAGCAGTGATTAGTGTTATTATAGGGTTAGGTTAAATACAAAAAGGAGCTTTTCTTTTCCACGGACGTGACGTCTGCATAATTACCTTAGTTTTTTTTAGAAATTAGGTCTGTGTCACAACATGTCCATCCTGTAGTATGGCTCTCATTAGATGGGCGAGAAAAGACAATACTTCCCATTTACTTAGGTAATAATTGGGTCAACACAAGGACACCACAAATCAGGAGTTTTCACAATTAGAGCAGTGATTAGTGTTATTATAGGGTTAGGTTAAATACAAAAAGGAGCTTTTCTTTTCCACGGACGTGACCTCTGCATAATTACCAAGACAATACTTCCCATTCACTTAGGTAATTATTGGGTCAACACAAGGACACCACAAATTAACCTGTTGAAACATTTGCACTCAAAATAGGTATACCTACCTACACATTTTTTAAGTGTATTACCTCTGGGCTACCCATGTTGTCAAAAACACTTTGCTAATGCCAACTTACCTGCCATTCTGCATTTCATGAGGCCCCGTATTTCCGATGTGATCCTTTCCTTCGTCAATGCCTCATCCAGCTTGGGATGACGGTACTTCTTGGAAAACCTTTCCTTAACCAGAACACTCCTGCCCAAATATTCTGTCTTGAAGATTCTGCCCTCAGCTCCCTGTTTGAAACACTCGGCTGGCTGTAAAACCATGTCTGAGGCCTCGGTTATTTTGAACTTCTTGCTTATATGAGACATTATACTGACAAATGCATTAATAAGAAAGAAAAGTCACCAGAAATATGAGAAAAAGTCAGGAAAATCGTTGAAACAGGGATAACTTTGGGATGAAAATGCACAAGTTCACAAAACACAAAACTCAACTTTTTAACGAAACTACGAAACACAAAATTTGAATTTTCCCGCGACCGGTTTGTTTTGATTTGAAAATGTAGAGGAATCGTTTACACGAACACTTTTTTTACTGCCAAATTTTACTGCTAAACTTCGGATACCTACTCGCGATGCGACAACTCATTTATTCGAAATAAAATATTTTATTTCGAATAAAAAGGTAAATAGGTACGCTTTCGTTTTAAAATTCAAGTTAATCGAAAACCAATATTTATTTCCAAGCTATTTTTCGCTGTTTGTGTAAAAAAAGAAGAAAAAAAAATCCTGGTGGCGCGACCACCAACAATGAAGCTTATTCGGGCTGTCTTGCGGTCACTTTGTCCTTTGTCCCTTGGGTCTTGGGTCGGAAGTTAACCCTTCATACGAAACAGTAGGACAGCGACAAGACATCCAGAATCGCTGTCGCAAGGTCGCGGTCGGTCGCGTGATCAGAATCTTAAATTCCAAAATTTCCAGAACCCTTTTTGCTCAAGAAATTGTAGAAATTTTTCTGCCAAGAGGAAAATATTGAGTTAAACTCTGGAGGAAAATATTAAAACGGCAGAAAGAAGTTAATGAGAGATACCTACAGGAAAAGACGGCCACACTGTCGCGACTCGCGACCCAAGTCTATCTTCGCCGCGACAATTTTCGTGACGTGTCAAGTTGTGAAAGTTGTAAACGGATCCTAAACTTACAAGTCAAAAACTTTCATCGCTTTTACACAAGAGTTTTCGCAATAAAAAATTAAATAACCATTAAAAATATATGAAATTATTAAAATTGTTTTTTAATTTAATATAAAATGTCTTTATAATCAAATTGAGTAATTATTTTATTTTATTTCTCATAATCAGTAAATCGATAAAGTTTTTGACTCTGGTGATAGTAAATTCCGTCTCGACCAATCAGATCGCTCCACGGGCCCAATCTTTCGACGTGGTTCCCGATTTTGTTTACATCACCAAAAACCAGAGAGAGAGAAATCTTCAAATTTCAAATCACCACTTGTCTGTGTTCTCTCGGCCTTTCTCATTTTACAATCGGTTCGTCCAGTGTTTAGACCGTTTTAAGAAGTGCTAGTGTTAGGACTTTTCCACAAAATGCGCCGGTTATCTTTGCTATTCCTTTTGATATCGCCACTAGTCGTCTTCGCCGACGATGTCACAGAAGAAGATGGAGTTTTGGTGTTTTTTACGTCCCTCTGTTATACCACATCCATCTTCCACATTCACATCCGCTATGGTACTTTACAGTTACCATTAAACCCATCCATTCATCTTCTCCACCTCCTCTTCCTAAAACTTCTCTTTTTTTCTCTCTTCCTCTTTCTACCCCCCCTTCTCAAATTCCTTCTACTCCATTTGTTTCCTCCTCTTCTTCCTTCTTCTTCCTTCTTCTTCTTCTTCTTCTTCTTCTTCTTCTTCTTCTTCTAGACGTATAGTACATTTCTTACTTCTCTTCCTTTTTTCCTCTTCCTCTTTCTCCCTCAGATCTCCTTTTCTATTCGTTTTTCTCCAAATTTTCCTTCTCCTTCTTCCTACAGTATTCAGTTCCTCCTTCTCTTTCACCTTCTAAAACTTCACCTCCACTACGGTCAAATCAGTCATCCAGTAAACAAACACACAACAGGTAAAAAAGAAGGAGGCGATGGTGGAGGAACAGAGGAGAAGACGAAGGTGAATGATGAGAGAGTGGAGAAGAAACCTAAGGCGCTGGAGAAGGAAGAAAGGGAGGTGAAAATGGAAGGGAAGGAGATGAAAGAGGAAGAGGAGGACAAGGATGTGGTGGAGAAGAAGAGGAAGAGGTATCTCAGAGTGTCCGGTGGAAAAGATAAAGATTCAAGATGTCAAGTGAGGTAAGGAGGTGAAGGTAAAAGTTTGTACCGATATCAGCAAAGTCAGGCGACGAACTAAGGAGTCCTTATTTACAAACTTATAAGGAGTCACATCACGTCAGTAGAAGTCATGGGGAGTCGAAAAGATGTAGTTCAAAGTTTTCCCACATAATATTGTAGGTAATCTCGTTCATGATTCACGTGACGTGAAAGTAGTGTGACTGTCCTGAACGAAATTGGTGATTCTCATGATTTTTTTTTATTATCTCAGAAAAAACTATGAAAATTAAAAAAAATATTGAGACTATAACGAAGAAAATGCGTTCACTAGATCGTGAGATACAGCTCTCGGAACATGAGAGTCTCAAGCCCGCCGATATCATACCTAGCGACAACACTGTACTCCTGTGATGACGTCATCTACCAATATCGTACGACGCGCTGTGGGCTTATTACCATAGGGATTTGGGTTAGGGGCTCAAATAGATCGAATAGGTACCTATCTACGCATTTTGTTATCACTATTTTTCAATATCAGCTTAGGTACTTATACCTATTTTCAAATTTAGATATTTTCATTCCATTTTTTTTTATCATGCACTTATTCAAGTAGTTACTTTTTCGTACATGTACATTTTTTTTAAGGGGTTTGACAGAGTGAACTGTAACTGCTATGGTCTTATCGTCCCGAATTCGAAGAGAGAAGGAAGACAGGATAGGAGAAAGCCAGCCGTTTCCGAGAACGAACATTATCCCATCAGGATAAAATCCGCCCTGGGCGGGAATCGAACCCGCGGCCTAGCGCTTACAAGGCAGACGCACTACCAACTAAGCTAAGTAGGCTGGCACATTTATTTCGATCGAGAAGAATAATATGAATAGTATGATCTCCACATACCAAACATCCCTGCTCAAAGTTCCGCTTTATGTAAACACTACCTACGTAGGTACCTACCTATATGATAATAATAGTGCTTATTTTTACTGCTCGCATAGGACTGATAAGTCCCTTTACTCCAGCAGTAGGCTACTACTATTATTGTGGTCAAATTCTCAAATTATATTGAGGATAAAATTCCATACCTCGGCTGGGATTGAACCCATGCCCTCCTGCTTACCAGGCGAGCGACGAGGTAGGTTGTATTGTAGGTATTTAAATTTTAAGTGCCCAAAACAAGTCATCAAATTTAGTGAAACTGTATTAATTGGGTTAGCTTTGTTTCAAGCTTTAAGCACTAAAAGGAGCTTTGTCAATTTGAGCAGTAAACAGTGTTATTATAGGGTTAGGTTAAACACAAAAAGGAGCTTTCTTTTTTTACTTAACTGTTGTGGATTCTGAATAACTTCTAAGTATTACTTGTTTCTCTGATGTTATAAACAGGTGGTAGAACTGCTGAGGACATCGTCAACTGGCTTCTGAAGAAGACTGGACCACCCGCCAAGGAGTTCACATCTGTTGATGAGATCAAGGCATTCATTGCTGACAGCAAGGTTGTCGTTGCTGGACTCTTCAAGGTAAGAATCAGTTTGCATGGTTTCAAAAGCTTAGCTTGGAAAAAAAGGCCAACCTCTGTCTTTCGTTCTGCCCTATGTGAAGGGCCCTACATTAATTTTCCTGTCAGCATTCTGACATTTTACACAAACTCTGATTGATGACTGAATTTCAAATGTACATCTTATTATAGGTATTTATTTACTTTACATATGTACCTACTCGTATATTTATTTACTTTATAAATACAACTGGTGGTTGAATAGATGTGCAGGTACTTTGTCATGATATTGCTAACAGATGTTTGAAATAATTTACTACTTCACCAGAAATTGATTGCTATTTGTTTAGTTTGACAAACAACTGTTAACAGATGAGGGACAACAGTTGAGCATAAATCTGACAGAGATATGAACAGAATGTATTTCATTTTTACTGCAAGGGCCTTGGAAAAAAAGTCAGACACTTTACAACACACAAATGTTCTAAGTTATAGCAAACATTTTTCCATGGTGTAACCTACCTTGGTGGTGTAGTAGTCAAGACCACTGTGTGGATTCTTTGGTGAATTTCGAGAAAAATCCCAGTTTTTGAGAATTCTCCATGGGTTGAATTAAATTTAAAGATTTTAAAGTCAAGGTAGTCCACTAAGCTGACATTTATATTAGGTAGAACCTCTACAGATGAGCTGGTGATGAGTAAAGTTCTATTAGCATCCCAATGTATTAATTATTTAATTCAGATTAGTATCAAGGGTGTGTGTATCAAGGATAGTCTTTAAAATATCACTTGCTCTTTATTCTGGAAACTTCAGTGCAAATTTGAATGACTTTTTTTACAACTTGGTACCACTCCTCTTTTTTTTTTTACTTCCTATTAAGAAAATAATGAGAAAGTATTTTTTATAGCTGTTATTTTTTACTAGAGGACTGTGGCACAAATAACTTTATTTTTACAAATAAAAAATTGAATCTAGGTTTTATTTTTTGTACTTAAATCACACCAGTCTTTTCTGGAAGTCTGTATCCTCTGGAATAGTCAGTGAGTTTGATTACTTTTATACTTTTATTCGTGGCGTCCGCAAAACGACCATATTTGCTGAAGTTGAACTGTTCGAAGTAAAAAAATGCCCATTTTTGCTGAAGTTTTTTATGTGTAAGAAGCGAAAGTAAATGGATATAGGTAAAATACTTTACAAAAACTTACTGTCTACATGGTTAGATATATTTTAGATATATCTTACCTATGTACTATAAGACAAGGTACAAGATGAAATATGATTTGAATGTTGCAATCGTGTGGGAACTTTAATTATTTCATTGCTGGGAGGCTAGCGGGCTAGGAGGTTTAATTAAGAGATGTCACCTTTCTAGGTGTTGTGGTTCTTGAGATAGAGCGATCAGTGTGTGAAATGTGAATGAGTGAATGGATCTCGTTCTTATAATATAAGATTTGTTCATCCAATAAGCATAAGTATTTCTCTACAATGTCTTTAATACTTTATAGCTTTATACCTATTTTCTTCACATCTTTATGCTTCTCATTTCTGTGAGAAACCTTGAATTCACAAAGCTACAGGTACCACAAGTACTATTACCACGTCAGCTTTATTTTCTGTTCAACCAAGATAAGAACATTCTTGCTATAATTTGATATTTTTCCTGGGTATTGTGATAAAAAGTAATGGCTAAATTTATTTTTTAATGTGAACAGAACATATGAGTTGGAGTTGCCAGCATGTTCAATATTTTAATTTAATTTCTTCATATTGTTCATGTTATTTTGTTCATTATTATGTGGGTTTCCTCGAATTTTCCTCAAATATTTATTCAAACTTTCTTACTTTCTATGAGTTTTATATTTGATAGAGGGAATTATTAAGTATTTATTTTGAAAACATTTTACAATACAGACATCTAAGCTGATGATCTTCTTCTTTTTCTTCGCCTTTTTCCGTGTACAGACGGGGTCGGCGTTTTTCGTCAGTCTCTCAATCTCAGCCCTAACTATTTTATGCATCTTTTTTCCATCGCAATTTTATAGGTGATATTTTTAGTTTTTCTTCCTGATTTATTATTATTTTTGCTGAGCTGGTCAGACTTTCTCTTCAAACACAAGTCTAGAGGTCATTGGCTATTTTCTTTTCGTTATCACTTACCATTACCGTTTCTGATAAGAACCTTCACAAGCTTAATACATTGATAATGTTTTTAAAAATAAATAATTATTACCTAATGACTGCATTGGCTATTTTCTTTCCGTTATCATCACTTACCATTACCGTTTCTGATAAGAACCTTCACAAGCTTAATACATTGATAATGTTTTTAAAAATAAATAATTATTACCTAATGACTGCATTGGCTATTTTCTTTCCGTTATCATCACTTACCATTACCGTTTCTGATAAGAACCTTCACAAGCTTAATACATTGATAATGTTTATAAAATAATTATTACCTACTAAGTTAGGTAAGTGTCTATGGTACTATGGCTATAAGTTTTATGCATCAGTTAGATAGTGTCTACAGTTATGTATAAGCTTTTTACATAGTTGTCTACATTAGATACTGTCTACATCTGCAGTGATAATTTACAACAGGGGTTTTCCAATTTTCAAGTGTATGCGGGCCACATGCTACATTGGCAGATACTTCGCGGGCCACATACACAGGGAAGCAGGCCCGTATACAGGACTTTCTTGAGGGGATGGGGGGGTGGATGCTTCATTTTAGGAGTCCATCTCATAGTAAAAGAGCAAAAATCAAGCCCAAGGGGCCCACGCTTATAAGCTTTACGGGGCACAAAAATGGTCTGGCGGGCCACGGCCACGGGCCACATGTGGCCCGTGGGCCGCTAGTTGGAAACCCCTGATTTATAATATTCGAACATTGTTGTCTATAAGCAGGTAGATAGGTAGGTATAAGCGTTACCCACCGTCCCACCACTGTGTTGTGGTCTAAATTTGAACTCTGTTATCGCAACAGGAAAGGAAATCTATTGCATTCTAGGGACTTACAGTGTGGGAATTTGCTAATCACCACTCTTGTTGGGTCTAATTGATTTTTTGACGGGTTTTATGGGTTTGCCGTCACTGAACTGCAAAGTTTTTTCAGCCTGAGAGGGGCCGGGAAAAGTACGATTGCCCAGATAGTCACCCATCCGTACACTAACCACGCGCAACGTTGCTTAACTTCTTGTGCAATCAACGTGCTATTGCTTATCTTTCTTGTACAGTACGTTCATACATAATATCCAGAAAGGCTTTCTTAAACTGTTCGCATAATGGGACAACTTGTTCCAAGCTGAGGGTCCAAATAAAGCACTACTTAGTAAGTAATAGTCTCAATAGATCTACAGAGGTCGCAGTGTTAATTGCATACTCTCTCGGGAGAGGAGCAACCAGTTCCATAATAGAATAGTACTACTTACTTACATGCCTGCCGATTATTTCTGGTGCCTTGCATAATTTCTGTACGGGGCCAGAGGTCCTTCCTCTTGAATTTCATTATCAGTGCCAGGGCGCTATACTAAGTACAAGTGTACCTACACAAGTTGCATAGGTATACCTATAGGTGCTAAGCCCTAAGCACCGGTAGGCACTCACGTTCAGGACTGTTTCCAGGGTTTGAAGGAGTGGGGGGGCAAGTTATCGCTTCCTCTTCTTTTCCCAGACTATAAGGAACAGGGTACCATGTAAGTATCTATGTAGGTAATTGATGGACTAATCTCTCTGCAAAGTTCGAGCGACTTGGGCTGCGAACTCAAATCTTGAGAAATGCGAACTTTTTTGAGCTTTTTTCCTTTCGACCCAAATAGTGACTGAATCATACACAATTTCTCGAGCTTCGACCAGGAACATTTTGTTCTACTTCTTAAAAATGTACTTCTCTGCAAAAATTCAGAAACGTGGGCCGAAAGCAAACTTTCTGAGGAACGTGAACTCTTTTCAAGCCTTTTTTTCATACTTTGGCCCAGAAGAGTGGCCGAACCGTACATTTCTGAAGCTTCGGCCCAATAAGACTTTTGGTCTACTTTTGATTAAGAACCTCTCTGCAAAGTTTGGGCGACTTTTGCAGAAAGCTAAAGTCTTGAGAAACACGAAATATTTTCTACTTTTTTTTTAACCGTACATTTCTCGATCTTCAGCCCAAGAAGACTTTGCCATCAGGATAAAATCCGCCCCGGGCGGGAATCGAACCCGCGGCCTAGCGCTCACAAGGCAGACGCACTACCAACTAAGCTAACTAGGTATTAGGTTAGTCAATTTGCAAAATATTTTTCATGTCCTTAAGCATAGTTATTAATATTAAAGAAAGCGCTTAAAGGAAATGAGTCTAAACTTCTAAAGGGACAAATGGTTTTAGTACAAAATATCTCGATATCGGTTTGTTTTTATGCATCTTTTTTCCATCGCAATTTTATAGGTGATATATTTGCAAAATATTTTTCATGTCCTTAAGCATAGTTATTAATATTAAAGAAAGCGCTTAAAGGAAATGAGTCTAAACTTCTAAAGGGATACTTAAATGGTTTAACTTCTAAAGGGATACTTAAATGGTTTTAGTAAAAAATATCTCGATAACGGTTTGTTTTTACGCATCTTTTTTCTGTCGCAATTTTATAGGTGATACTTTTAGTTTTTCTTCCTGATTTATTATTATTTTTGCTGAGCTGGTCAGACTTTCTCTTCAAACACAAGTCTAGAGGTCATTGGCTATTTTCTTTTCGTTATCACTTACCATTACCGTTTCTGATAAGAACCTTCACAAGCTTAATACATTGATAATGTTTTTAAAAATAAATAATTATTACCTAATGACTGCATTGGCTATTTTCTTTCCGTTATCATCACTTACCATTACCGTTTCTGATAAGAACCTTCACAAGCTTAATACATTGATAATGTTTATAAAATAATTATTACCTACTAAGTTAGGTAAGTGTCTATGGTACTATGGCTATAAGTTTTATGCATCAGTTAGATAGTGTCTACAGTTATGTATAAGCTTTTTACATAGTTGTCTACATTAGATACTGTCTACATCTGCAGTGATAATTTACAACAGGGGTTTTCCAATTTTCAAGTGTATGCGGGCCACATGCTACATTGGCAGATACTTCGCGGGCCACATACACAGGGAAGCAGGCCCGTATACAGGACTTTCTTGAGGGGATGGGGGGGTGGATGCTTCATTTTAGGAGTCCATCTCATAGTAAAAGAGCAAAAATCAAGCCCAAGGGGCCCACGCTTATAAGCTTTACGGGGCACAAAAATGGTCTGGCGGGCCACGGCCACGGGCCACATGTGGCCCGTGGGCCGCTAGTTGGAAACCCCTGATTTATAATATTCGAACATTGTTGTCTATAAGCAGGTAGATAGGTAGGTATAAGCGTTACCCACCGTCCCACCACTGTGTTGTGGTCTAAATTTGAACTCTGTTATCGCAACAGGAAAGGAAATCTATTGCATTCTAGGGACTTACAGTGTGGGAATTTGCTAATCACCACTCTTGTTGGGTCTAATTGATTTTTTGACGGGTTTTATGGGTTTGCCGTCACTGAACTGCAAAGTTTTTTCAGCCTGAGAGGGGCCGGGAAAAGTACGATTGCCCAGATAGTCACCCATCCGTACACTAACCACGCGCAACGTTGCTTAACTTCTTGTGCAATCAACGTGCTATTGCTTATCTTTCTTGTACAGTACGTTCATACATAATATCCAGAAAGGCTTTCTTAAACTGTTCGCATAATGGGACAACTTGTTCCAAGCTGAGGGTCCAAATAAAGCACTACTTAGTAAGTAATAGTCTCAATAGATCTACAGAGGTCGCAGTGTTAATTGCATACTCTCTCGGGAGAGGAGCAACCAGTCCCATAATAGAATAGTACTATTTACTTAGGTTCATACCTGCCGATTATTTCTGGGTGCCTTGCATAATTTCTGTACGGGGCCAGAGGTCCTTCCTCTTGAATTTCATTATCAGTGCCAGGGAGCTATACTAAGTACAAGTGTACCTACACAAGCTCCATAGGTATATCTATGGGTGCTAAGCCCTAGGCACCGGTAGGCACTCACGTTCAGGACTGTTTCCAGGGTTTGAAGGAGTGGGGAGGGGGCAAGTTATTGCTTCCTCTTCTTTCCCCCTGTTCAAAAATCTGGTGTGAACATCACACGACTTTCCTTATCCTATTGAATGATGCTTATTTGAGTGTTCTTTTACCCTAACTTTCACAATATCTCTAACCGTTTTGTCTTGTCGCTATTATTGAATGATGCTTATTTGAGTGTTCTTTTACCCTAACTTTTACAATATCTCTAACCGTTTTGTCGCTATAGCTTAACACCGCCAAAAAACGGTCGACATCTGTCCAAAAGCGGTCAAAATTCCGCCAGGCGCAGCAACCATCTCAAACAAACGTTAAACGTTTCGTGTCGTCCAAAAGCGGTCAAAATACCGCCAAGCGCAGCAACCATCTCAACCAAACGTTTCGTGTCGCATCCTTGTCACATTTCTAAACTACATACCAAATTTCAAGTCTAGCTCTGGTTCTAGCTCTTACCGTTCTCGAGATATTTTGTTTACAGACAGACACACACACGAACCAATGGCTGAAACTTTGGATTTAGGCTCTAGGGACCTCAAAACGTGATTTGGCACTAAAAACTGACCATCGAAAATTTGACCCGATTACATTACTTTCCTTCCTATAGGATAAGGAAAGTAAAAAGGGGTCGGAGTTTTTCGTCAGCCTCTCAATCGCAGTGATTGCTTTGGGCTGACATTCCCTGTTTGAAGTCCCCCCCCCAGCTAGACTAGGGACTAGACACTAGACCAATACTTGTATATTATAACATTAAGGAGGGGGAATCCCCCTAAGAGCCATTTCACACTGAGCAAATTTTTACCGCGCGGATTCCGCTCTCGCGGTTTTTTTCCGCCTAGTCAATGAGTGTTTAATGAGTCCTTTCACACACAGCGGTATTCTAGTGAAATCCGCGCGTTTTCCCTGCGGATCCGCTGGACGTCCGCAGAAATTTAGACCCGCGGTTTTTTTCCCGCTGCAGTAGTAGTCATATTAGAAGTGTTGTGATGTAAGGAATATTGATAATAATTTTTAATTTCTTGAAGTGTTACCTACGTAAATGTAAACCGCTGTGTGTGAAAGAAATCGCGGATTTTGCAGGCGGTAAAAATCCGCTCAGTGTGAAATGAGCCTAAATTCAGTAAATACGGTCCTGCTCGAGTTCATAACATAATCAAAGAGATAGAATTATATGCTAAGTTCATATGCATGGTGAGGCTTTGGCCCATTGAGTAACTACCACGTTGTTTTTTATTTACCACTAGTTATAGACCACGTCTTCATTTAGATTTGGAGTGACCCTGACTTTCTACCGCCTAAATATGGCCCTGCTCACGTTCATAACATGACCAAAGAGATAAATATGCTAGGTTCATTTTCATATGCATAAATATAATGAGAAATTTATCATAGAGGGGGGCTTGGGCCCATTGAGTAACTACCACGTTGAATTCTATGCCCCATGGTGTGGACACTGCAAACAACTAGCTCCCATCTATGACAAGGTAAGTGAGCGTCCACAACGGGGAATTATTAACCCCCACTGAGACCATCATTATCCCGAAAGCGAAGAGCAAAGTAGGACAGGATATTAGAAAGTCAGCCATTCCTTCAGTAATATTTTGTTTCTCTCAATACAACAAAAGGAAACAAGGAAGAAATTAAATTTACAAAATACCTATCTAGCAACACGAGTTCCTGAAAAGTACTAACTACTTATGAAGGAACAAAATGATTACTTGATGAGATTATTTTATAGAAAACAATAAACATTTTTATTACTATTTGTCTCGAATATTGTTCTAATCCTTCATTATGGTCCTCAGCTGGATGAGGTTAATGTGAGTAGGCAGATAATGTGTCGCCGACTTGAGGGTAAACCCCGTCTCCAATAACGTAAGAACCTTGGCAAATTTATGATACGGTGACGTTGGTGAACTTTTTTAAGGAGCATTCCCTCTTTTTTAAGCATTTTCTAATCCTCTTTTGTGCAAAGCATTTTCTAATCCTCTTTTTTGCAAAGTATTTTCTAATCCTCTTTTTTGCAAAGCATTTTCGGGTGATTGCTTTGGGCTGACTTTTGGTTTTGGCTACAAATTTTACGAGTGGATGCCCTTCGCACTCAACCTTTGCTACCTATTTCTTTAGCAAGGGAAGCTGGATTACATAGAATATTAATTGATTTTCTTTTCGTTTTTTGTGTTGCAGGACGCCTCATCTGAATTGGCCAAGACTTTCAACGAGATTGCCAGCAAGGTCGACGACCTTGTGTTCGTCACTTGCTTTGGGCTGACTTTTGGTTTTGGCTACAAATTTTACGAGTGGATGCCCTTCGCACTCAACCTTTGCTATTTCTTTAGCAAGGGAAGCTGGATTACATAGAATATTAATTGATTTTCTTTTCGTTTTTTTGTGTTGCAGGACGCCTCATCTGAATTGGCCAAGACTTTCAACGAGATTGCCAGCAAGGTCGATGACCTTGTGTTCGTCACCTCCACCAATGCTGATATTCTAGCTGAATACTCGGTCGATGACGACACTGTTGCTATCTTCAAGAAGGTAAGACAAAAAAACCTGTCCCGATATTGAAACAGAAGTCCTGAATGCCTATATTCAGAAGAAAAGAGAGAAAAGAACTCCTTTTATTCAAGAAAATTATACATACCTAATAGCAATAATAATGATAAATGCTAGTTGGGTAACACAAGAAACGAAATTTGCTATCTTCAAGGAGGTAAGACGAGAAGCCAGTGCTTATATTTAAACCGAAGTCCCTAATGCCTATATTTAAACGAAAAACAAAGCTAATTAACAAAGATAATCAGTGGTTGGGTGGAAGAGCTTGTTCGTCACCTCCACCAATGCTGATATTCTAGCTGAATACTCGGTCGATGCCGATACTGTTGCTATCTTCAAGAAGGTAAGATGAGGGGAAAAAAATTCTGTCACACTGAGGCCCGGTTTGAGTATTTAACATACGAACATACGAAAAGTTAGTTTTAAAAAATGAATTTTTCACGAAAAAATGATTTTTTTTTTACATACGAACATACAAAGAATTCATTTTCACGAAAAATTCATTTTTTTATAATTATACTCGAACCGGGCCTAAAACTGTGATACAATATCAGAGATTACTTCGGCTTTTGTATTTTAATTTCGGGATACACTCAGCTTCCTAAGGCCAGCCACTTACTATTAGGTAGATATTGAAACAGAAGTCCTGAATGCCTATATTCAGAAGAAAAGAGAGAAAAGAACTCCTTTTATTCAAGAAAATTATACATACCTAACAGCAATAACAATGATAAATGCTAGTTGGGTAACACAAGAAACGCCATGAAATTTGCTATCTTCAAGGAGGTAAGACGAAAAACCAGTGCTTATATTTAAACCGAAGTCCTTAATGCCTATATTTAAACGAAAAACAAAGCTAATTAACAAAGATAATCAGTGGTTGGGTGGAAGAGCTTGTTCGTCACTTCCACCAATGCTGATATTCTAGCTGAATACTCGGTCGATGCCGATACTGTTGCTATCTTCAAGAAGGTAAGACGAGGGGGAAAAAAATCTGTCATACTGAAGCCCGGTTTGAGTTTTTACATACGAACATACGAAAAATTAATTTTAAAAAATGAATTTTTCACGAAGAAATCATTTTTTTTTACATATGAACATACAAAAATTCATTTTTCACGAAAAATTCATTTTTCATATACTCGAACCGGGCCTAAAACTGTAAGATACAATATCAGAGATTACTTCGGCTTTGCATTTTGATTTCGGGATACACTCAGCTTCCTAAGGCCAGCCACTCTCTAATCTCTAAGCCACTCTCTAACAGGAGGACCTAATCAGGTCCTCCTGTCAGGTCTACCTGTTGTGCTCATCAGGTATCAGGTCGACTTGACAGGCGGACCTTTTCAGCCGTACCTGTCAGGTCTACCTGATAGTGTGTGGCTGGCCTAAGGACAATTAAGCGACCAGTGACAGCATTACAAGTTGAGGCAAGCAATGATACGGTTAATCTCAGATTTGTGATGTCCTCATAACCACAAGATTGTACTTAAATCACCATCACAACTAGCATATCTTCTTCCCCTCTCAGTTCGATGAAGGCCGCGTCAACTACGAAGGTCCGGCCTCCGACGAGGCCGCCCTGCGCAAGTTCCTCTCGACGCAGTCGCTCCCTCTGGTGGTGGAATTCAACCACGAGACCGCCCAGAAGATCTTTGGCGGCGAAATCAAATCCCATCTGTTGGTGTTCTTCTCGAAGGCCGCCGGCCACTATGAATCTCACTTCGAGCCCGTCCAAACTGTTGCTAAGGACTTCAGAGAGAAGGTAAGATTTTAGTCCGTCCTTCCTTTATTTTCAATTCAATTATTTTTAAATAAAATAACAGATATATACAAAGAGGTGTTTTTCCCAAATCAATACTGACTTCTAAGAAAAACAATTTATTCATTCATTGATTTTGATATGTACAAAGAATAAACAGAAGTGAGGGAGGGAAAAAAAAAAAAAAAAAAAAAAAAAAAAAAACAAAACAAATCGGAAATGAAGAGATGCAAGAAAAGGCAAGGACCGCCCTCCTATTTCTTTGGGGTGACTCTTGGTTTTGGTTTTACGATTTTACGAGTGGATGATGCCCTTTGCACTCAACCTTTGCTATTTCTTTAGCAAGGGAAATTTCAGGCTGGTATGCTCCCTGTTTAAAGTTCCCCAGCCAGACTAAGCTGGTGTACTCCCTGTTCAAAGTCCCTCAGCGAGACGGTTTTCCATGACCTTATAAATCCTGATATTTAACTTACGTTGAGGTTTCCAGCCAAGAAATTGGCGACAAAGACGTGTACTCGATACTAATTTGTTGTTTTCAATATTTCTTTTTCAGGAGGAGCAAGACGAAGACGATGATCAACCAAAGAGAGATGAGTTGTAAATACAAAGAGATATAAAACCATGTTTATCCATCTCTACGGGACAGCTACACACAGTGCTATACTAATAGTGAGATGAGAGGAAAACAACCATAGACAGCACTTGTTAACAAGAAGAAAGAAAAAGACTCACAAAAACATCGAAAATTATTGAAGATATAAGAACAGTAAACCAAATGACAGTACATACGTTGAAAATAATAGAAGACATAAGAATAGTAAGTCAAATGATTAGCACATATTACTAACAAAAAGAAAAAAATCCATAGTGAGTTGAGAGAAGATAATTAGAATAAGAATCAGAAAATCATTGATTTAGATCTAAAATTGTGTGCAGAAAAAGGTTAGTGATGTACAAATTGTATTAAAAATGATAAAATGTCACAATCACAAGCAACCATAATACAAGTACAAATTGTATTAAAAACGATAAAATGTCATAATTACAAGCAAGCACATATTACTAACAAAAAGAAAAAAATCCATAGTGAGTTGAGAGAAGATAATTAGAATAAGAATCAGAAAATCATTGATTTAGATCTGAAATTGTGTGCAGTAAAAGGTTAGTGATGTACAAGTACAAATTGTATTAAAAATGATAAAATGTCATAATTACAAGCAACGATAAGACCTTTTTTAAGTGTTACAATGAAAATAACAGAAGTAAATTTGAACTTCTGAAAAAATGATAGTAACTGGTTCCATAACATTGGGAAAATATCTCGAAAGACTGATGATATTTAAGCAACCAAATACTCAATTTTTGGTGACAACCAGACAAATTCTCAGCTATTTGGTCCTAACCAGACAAATTCTGATCTATTTGGAACCCAAAAAGGATTTGGTAGACAGAAAAGTTATGTGTATGTATTTCAGTCGATGTCGAAATACACTTTATTTGAAGAAACATTACATTATTTTCCTTTAGGATAAAGAAAGTAGGTATATAATTTGCTGTTGATCGACCAATACCTACATACTCTGTCACTCATTTCATGTCCAAAACATACATGTCATTCATTTCAATACCTACATACTCTTTCATTAATTTCATTTCTTGAACTTCCATTCCATTGTTTAAGGGTTTTTAGGTACGATTCTAGATAGGTACGATAAATTGTTTAGGCGCTAGAACTTCTTTTTAGATTCCCCCATCCCCCAGGTTACCCAGGTTATATAATCTGTAGATTTAGGAAGGTTTTCGATCTTGAAAAATGTAAAAGACTGGCTTGAAAAGTTTTTTTTTTTTTAATGGGCTGGACCACAATCAGATTTTATAAATCCGGTTTAACTCTTGGATGGAGAAAACTTATTGGTTGATTTTAAAAATTTCAGCCAATCAGGTTGTTTAATTCCAAGAGTTAAAAAAAAGAAAAGAAAATCGAGTTTAAATTCTTATTGTTACCCCGTCCATAAGTATTCCGCAATCTCGCACAATTTTCCTCCTGCCTCGGTGGTGTAGTGGTCCCCTCGCCTGGTAATCTGAAGGACTTGGGTTTAATCCCAGCCGAGGCATGAAATTTTGCCCTCAACATTGGTTGAGAATTTGACCACAGAAATCGTAAGGCAAAGGGGCTTTTTAGTCCTGTTCGTAAAAACGATTTTTTCTTTTGCTCTCGATTTTTGAAGGAAAACTCTCTTGTCTTGAGATACTTACGATGGAATGAAGAACTATTAAAGTTTAGCTAGGAAAGTTTCGAACCACGATTTTGTTTTATACTTTTTTTACCTTTTTTTTTAGAAAGAGATCAGAGCCCGCCCCACCCTAATAAACTATTTTGAAAAAAGTTACAAAAAATAATATAAAATTGATAAAAACTGGGGATCGAAAACGGGGATTTCTTCTTTATTTCCCCTTTAATATCACAAGAACCCATACTTCCCATCACTACGTTTAAGAAGGGACACTCATTTTCTTCCCACAGAACAAAAGGGGTGGGACAGACGTGGGAAAATTTCTCATCTGCCTACTAAAGGGAGGGAATTTCGATCTTTTATCCCTCCTGTTTGATAGATCCAAGACGACAATCACTAATTAAGATCTCTGTCACTTGTTTTGCTAGTTTTCAATTTTGAACATGACTTAATAACTTAGGACCAGGTCCACAAAGAGTGTTTAAACTCCGTTTAAGTTTTAATCTCGGTTTAAGCAATCTGATTTGCTAAGTTTTTAGCCAGATTACTTAATTCGAGAGTTAAAATTAAACGGAGTTTAAACTCACTTTCTGGGCCCTGCCATTAGAGCTAACAGGTACTCAATAAGTCAATACCAAATTTTTTACCAATCTGTTCAATTCAGCTTCAAAGTAATTCAAAGTGCAGGCGGTCTTGGATCTCAAGGCATTATAGCAGAAGAAATTGTAAAGTAAATAAAATTTATTTAAAGTTTAAGTTTTAGAGGAAGAAGATTGAAATCAGATTTAATAATTTATTTTATATTTTTTTTTCTAATGATTTTAAAATAAAATTAAAAGTATTTTTAAAAAAACCGGAACGATATTTCGTTTTTATTTTATTTCATACATCAAGCCTTCTTTTAAAGATCTTTGATACAGGGAACTGTAACCTGTAACTGCTGAGGTACTGAGGTCTTATCGTTCCGAAATCGAAGAGAGAAGGAAGACAGGATAGAAAGCTAGACGTTCCGAGAATGAAAATTATCCGTTTAGGATAAAATCCGCCCCGGGCGGAAATCGAACCCGCGGCCTAGCGCTTACAAGGCAGATGCGCTACCATCCAAGCTAACTAGGCTGGCCTGCCCTTTCTCTATGGAGCTGGTTTGGCCTGTATGGACCTAGCATATTGAACTACCATGGGTTTATCTTTGAGAATATAGCCATTGGTTTCTTGTAGTGCGAGTTTGGCTTGGTCTACAGTTTGCAATGTTATGAAGGCCTGGCAATATTAAGCAGTACATGTAGGGTAGGGTGGGGGTATTTATATTTCATATCATGTGGGGTAAGTGTGCTCACCTGTGTATAGAATCTCCTATGTTCACACAGTGCGGATATAATATTAAGCAGTACATGTAGGGTAGGGTGGGGGTATTTATATTTCATATCATGTGGGGTAAGTGTGCTCACCTGTGTATAGAATCTCTTATGTTCACACAGTGCGGATATAATATTCAGCAGAACATGTAGGGTAGGGTGGGGGTATTTATATTTTAGACCGGGTGGGGTGCTTTGGTCTAAATGAAGACGTTTGAGGAGGGTTAGATATTGGGTCTCCTTGTCCCGGAATGAGTCACATTTACCCTGGGGTTCTTGGTCATGGCTGAGGAAAATGAAACGGTGAAATCAATCAAAATAAAACTTGGTAATAAAATACCTGAACTAAAGGAAACATTTATGTTGACTATTGAGGATAGGCTAGCTGGGGGACTTTATACAGGGAGGATCGGAGGATACCATCCTGAAATTCCCCTTGCTACAGAAATAGCAAAGGTTGATTGTGAAGGGCGTCCACTCGTAAGAATTTGGGGCCAAAACCAATTTTCAGACCAAAGCAATGACCCTAGGGCTGATTGAGAGGCTGACGACGCGTCTGAACACGAGAAAAGGTGAAGAAGAAGAAGAAGAAGAAGAAGGAGGAGAAGAAGGAGGAGAAGAAGAAGAAGAAGAAGAAGAAGAAGAAGAGACAGGCCCCTTAAAAGCCGGCTGTTTTAAGCTCAAGTCTACGGTGTATTAAAACTGCTAATACTCACAAGGTTTTGTTAGACAGCTCGGCACTCAATCTGTATCCCATCACTTCCATCTGATGTATTCGACTGATGGCACACTGGGCTTCGGGCAGACTCCTGAAACTAAAAGAATAACCATCATCATAAGAGAGGTTTGATAGTCTGGCTGGGGGACGTTAAACAGGGAGTAGACCAGCTTAGTCTGGCTGGAGGACGTTAAACAGGGAGTAGGCCAGCTTAGTCTGGCTGGGGGAGGTTAAACAGGGAGTAGCCCAGCTTAGTCTGGCTGGGGGACGTTAAACAGGGAGAAGACCAGCTTAGTCTGGCTGGGGGACGTTAAACAGGGAGAAGACCAGCTTAGTCTGGCTGGGGGACGTGAGATTCTATACACAGGTGAGCACACTTACCCCACATGATATGAAATATAAATACCCCCACCCTACCCTACATGTACTGCTTAATATTATATCCGCACTGTGTGAACATAGGAGATTCTATACACAGGTGAGCACACTTACCCCACATGATATGAAATATAAATACCCCCACCCTACCCTACATGTACTGCTTAATATTATATCCGCACTGTGTGAACATAAGAGATTCTGTACACAGGTGAGCACACTTACCCCACATGATAATATGAAATATAAATACACCCACCCTACCCTACATGTTCTGCTCAATATTATATCCGCACTGTATGAACATAAGAGATTAAGAGATTCTATACACAGGTGAGCACTGAAGTTGAGCAACGTTGCGCGTGGTTGGTATATGGATGGGCGACCATCTGGGTGATCGCGTGCTGCAAAAGTATTTATTTATTTATTTTTTTTTTAGCTTTTTTAGCTTGGTAGGTAGCGCGTCTCCCTTGTAGAGACTAGATCGCGGGTTCGATTCCCGCTCGGGGCAGACATTATCCTTAACAGATGAGGTTTGTTCTCTGATCGGCTGGCTTTCTTCTATCCTGCCCTTCTCTCTTCCATTTCGGGACGATAAGACTTCTGTTGTCACAGTTCCCTCTATCAGTCTTCTTAAAATAATAATAACAATACAATTAATAACTTTCTTTTCCTTTGCCAGGTTTTGCATTTGATGAACAAAATGAATCTCCCCTGCCCATTCAACAGAGAATATAAGCGACTGGACAAAATCAATCAGCTATTTCTACACCAGAAATCATGGAGTGAGACTCAGTTGTATCAAGATTTGGATGAGATAGAGATTTCCACAGATCTAGGTAAGTTGATGCAAGGATTTGGGTAACTTTTTATTATTATTATTTTTTTAGAGGTTTGATAGAGGGACCTGTAAGTACTAAGGTCTTTTCGCCCCTGAAGAGAGAACGAAGACAGGATATGAGGAGGCCAGCCGTTCCGAGAACGAACCTTATCTATTTAGGATGAAATCCGCTCCGGGCGGGAATCGAACCCGCGACCCATCACATACAAGTACCTATTACAAGTCAGACGCACTGCCCTCCAAGCTAAATAAACTGGCGTTTAAAATGGATCCATTTTTGTATTACCTAAGACCTTATTTAGACTGTGGGAGTAAAGGGACTTTTCAGTCTCATCCTAGCAGTTTAAATAAATGTGTCTTTTTCCAGGCACCAAAAACACCGAACACCCCCCAGATCGGCCGGACCTCGACCAAGTCCCGATGCAAGTTGACCAAAGCGATACCGAGGACGAAGTTGAATCGGAAATCGACATTTCCGATACCGAATCGGATCGGCCTGAAAATCGGCCCGATAATGTGGCGGCCATCTTGAATTTAAAACGGGCCTTGGAGAGGAGGGGGGTGGCCAGGATAAAGCGGCCGAAGTTCATTAAACCCATGCAGGCCGGAGGTCAGTCGAGGAGAAGTGATGCTAGTAAACAAGATGAGGTGAGTTTCGATTCCCGCCCGGGCGGATTTTATCCTGATGGGATAATGTTTGTTCTCGGAACGGCTGGCTTTCTCCTATCCTGTCTTCCTTCTCTCTTTGCCAGCCTAGTTAGCTTAGTTGGTAGTGCGTCTGCCTTGTAAGCGCTAGGCCGCGGGTTCGATTCCCGCCCGGGGCGGGGATAATGTTCGTTCTCGGAACGGCTGGCTTTCCTCCTATCCTGTCTTCCTTCTCTCTTCGATTTCGGGACGATAAGACTTCTACCTTGTAAGCGCTAGGCCGCGGGTTCGATTCCCGCCCGGGGCGGATTTTATCCTGATGGGATAATGTTCGTTCTCGATGGAAGCGCTAGGCCGCGGGTTCGATTCCCGCCCGGGGCGGATTTTATCCTGATGGGATAATGTTCGTTCTCGGAACACCTAGGCCGCGGGTTCGATTCCCGCCCGGGGCGGATTTTATCCTGATGGGATAATGTTCGTTCTCGGAACGGGTTATAAGCGCTAGGCCGCGGGTTCGATTCCCGCCCGGGGCGGATTTTATCCTGTAAGCGCTAGGCCGCGAGTTCGATTCCCGCCCGGGGCGGATTTTATCCTCATGGGATAATGTTCGTTCTCGGAACGGCTCGCGCTAGACGCGGGTTCGATTCCCGCCCGGGGCGGATTTTATCCTGATGGGATAATGTTCGTTCTCGGAACGGCTGGTTCTCCTATCCTGTCTTCCTTCTCTCTTCGATTTCGGGACGATAAGACCATAGCAGTTACAGTTCCCTCTGTCAAACCTGGCTTTCCCGACCCCACGCAGACTAATCAAGCTTATACGAATCTATCTGTTTCACCAGGTATTTGATACAGCCACGTCCACACCAGCCTCTCAGCGAAAGAAACACATCGCTGTGCATGTCAGCGCTGATCTGTCTTCTATAACTACCCATTCTGATACACCAGTAGAGGAGATCCACAGTTTTGGTGGTATAACTAACCAGTCTGATCAACCAATAGAAGAGATCCATGGTTTTAATTCTATAACCACCCAGTCTGATCAACCAATTCGTTCAATTGAAGCAAACAAAAGTCCAGAAAATCCCTCGGAACGTTCAACTGAAGGTGACAAAGAAGGCCTAATAAATCTTTTAGGAGGTTCTATTGAAGCTAACAAGGATGGTTTAAGACAAGGCAGGGTTTCGAGCGATATTCCTAGTCAAGCTGAGGTGAAGGAAGGGGAAGACAGTCAAGAAGTGAAACGTGTGATAACTAAGGAGCAGTTGGACTCCAATAGACTTGGCGAAAGAGGTAAGGAAGTAGTTTATTTTCCTTCTGACTGTCTGGCTGGGGGACGTTAAACAGGGAGTGGACCAGCTTAGTCTGGCCAGTCTGATCAACCAATTCGTTCAATTGAAGCAAACAAAAGTCCAGAAAATCCCTCGGAACGTTCAACTGAAGGTGACAAAGAAGGCCCAATAAATCTTTTAGGACGTTCTATTGAAGCTAACAAGGACGGTCCAAGGCAAGGCAGGATTTCATCTATTGAAGCTAACAAGGATGGTTCAAGACAAGGCAGGGTTTCGAGCGATATTCCTAGTCAAGCTGAGGTGAAGGAAGGGGAAGACAGTGAAAAAGTGAAACGTGTGATAACTAAGGAGCAGTTGGACTCCAATAGACTTGGCGAAAGAGGTAAGGAAGTAGATTAATTTCCTTCTGACTGGGGGACGTTAAACAGGGAGTAGACCAGCTTAGACTAACTGGGGAACTTTAAACAGGGAGTAGACCAGCCTGAATTTCCCTTGCTAAAGATATAGCAAAGGCTGAGTGAGAAGGGCATTCACTCGTAAAATTTGTAGCCAAAACCAAAGCAATCACAAAGGCGAAGAAAAAGAAGAAGGTATTGGTCATATGAGAAGACTAGATGAAAATAGAATACCTCCAATAATAATTAATCTGGAAATGGAAGGAGAAAGACGAAAGGGTGGCTTGGGTTGTAAGCTCTAGGCCGCGGGTTCGATTCCCACACGGGGCGGATTTTATTCTGAATGGAAAATGTTCGGCTGGCTTTCTCCTATCCTGTCTTTCTTCTCTCTTCGCTTTCGGGACGATAAAACCTTAGCACTTACAGTTCCCTCTATTAAATCTCTCTAAATCCTTCTGACTGGGGGACGTTAAACAGGGAGTAGACCAGCTTAGTCTGGCTGGGGAACTTTAAACAGGGAGTATACCAGCCTGAATTTCCCTTGCTAAAATTTTGCAAAGGTTGAGTGCGAAGGGCATCCACTTGTAAAATTTGTAGCCAAAACCAAATGTCAGCCCAAAGCAATCACAAAGGCGAAGAAAAAGAAGAAGGTATTGGTCATATGAGAAGACTAGATGAAAATAGAACACCTCCAATAATAATTAATCTGGAAATGGAAGGAAAAAGACGAAAGGGTGGCTTAGGTTGTAAGCTCTAGGCCGCGGGTTCGATTCCCACCCGGGCCGGATTTTATCCTGAATGGAAAATGTTCGGCTGGCTTTCTCCTATCCTGTCTTCCTTCTCTCTTCGCTTTTGGGACGATAAAACCTTAGCAGTTACAGTTCCCTCTATTAAATCTTTCTAACGATTTTCTCTCCATTTTTTCCCCCAGATCGCAGTTTCGTCAAAGCTTTCAACAATTATGAGCCAGGATCTCCATCATGTCGCTTATACGTGAAGAATTTAGCTAAACAAGTAACCCTACCAGATCTGGAATTTATCTACAGGAGATATTACCTCCCAGACTATTATTTTTCCTTTTTTTTCTTTTTTTTTCCTTTTTTTTTTTTTTTTTTTTTTTTTTTTTTTTTTTTTTTACTCCTCACTCAACTTCATAAGAAATCAATTCACACATCTAATAATACCATAACTAATAGTATAGCCAACACAAGAACTATTCTGAAAGGGCTATACAGCTATTATTAATTAATTAATTAATTTAATTTTGACATCCTTTGTAAAGTTATCCATTTTTATATATAACTTAAGTAAAAAAGGCTATACAGCTACTTTTCCTTCCTATCTTTGTTATAAAAGTTCTGTAATGTGATTAATAAATCAAAGTACCTTTGTTAATAAATAAATAATAATAATAATAAATGCCGCCACTCACCTGAGCGCCACTGGGCAGACCGCCCTCCTTGCCGCCGCTCTCGACAAAGTTGCTGAGCGCCTCCAGGACCCGCTCTCCGTTGTAGTCGATCACGCGATTATCGTCCTTAGCGTACAGCTTGAGCGTGGGGAAGCTGGTGATTTTCGTGTGCTCCAGCTCGTTCACCGTGGCGTCGATCTTGGCGATGGTGATGTCGTCCCGGTCCGCGAACTTCTCACCCAGCTGAGAATGAGAAAATAAAACGGATTAGAAAATGCTAAAAAATAGTAATACATAATGTAAAAATGAGGATTAGAAAAAGAAAATACTTAAAAAGAGGATTAGAAAATACTTTGCAAAAAAGAGGATTAGAAAATGCTTTGCACAAAAGAGGATTAGAAAATGCTTAAAAAAGAGGGAATGCTCCTTAAAAAAGTTCACCAACGTCACCGTATCATAAATTTGCCAAGGTTCTTACGTTATTGGAGACGGGGTTTACCCTCAAGTCGGCGACACATTATCTGCCTACTCACATTAACCTCATCCAGCTGAGGACCATAATGAAGGATTAGAACAATATTCGAGACAAATAGTAATAAAAATGTTTATTGTTTTCTATAAAATAATCTCATCAAGTAATCATTTTGTTCCTTCATAAGTAGTTAGTACTTTTCAGGAACTCGTGTTGCTAGATAGGTATTTTGTAAATTTAATTTCTTCCTTGTTTTCTTTTGTTGTATTGAGAGAAACAAAATAGTACTGAAGGAATGGCTGACTTTCTAATATCCTGTCCTACTTTGCTCTTCGCTTTCGGGACAGTGATGGTCTCAGCGGGGGTTAATAATAATCTATGGTTAATAATAATCTATGGTTAATAATAATCACTTACCTTGTCATATTCAACCAGATTATGTTTGCTCATATCGAATTTTATTACTACTACATTAATATTACCATATTATTTTTTTCCAATTAATAATATTACATTTGACCGAACAAAGTGAAGTTAATATGTAGTATACCTACCTTGTCATAGATGGGGGCTAGTTGTTTGCAATGTCCACACCAGGGGGCGTAGAATTCAACCAGAACATGTTTGCTCTTATCGATTTATATTACTACTACATTAATATTACCATATTATTTTTTTCCAATTAATAATATTACATTTGACCGAACAAAGTGAAGTTAATATGTAGTATACCTACCTTGTCATAGATGGGAGCTAGTTGTTTGCAATGTCCACACCAGGGGGCGTAGAATTCAACCAGGACATGTTTGCTCTTGTCGAAAGCGATTTCATCGAAGTTGGAAGCGACCAGAACTTTGACGGCGTTCTTGTCCCAGTCTTCGGGCAGAGGTTGAGACAGGAGGTGTTGCTGAAAGCAGAGAGGAAATTCAAATAATGAAACAGATCATCGGCAAAGATGGGATAATGTTCGTCCTCGGAACCCTATCCTGTCTTCCTTCTCTCTTCGATTTCGGGACAATAAGACCATAGCAGTTACAGTTCCCTCTGTCAAACCTCTTGAAAAAAAAGGGTGCTAACTTACTTTTAATGACAGGGGTTTTACTCTTCATTTACCGATGGTCTCCTTACCTTCAAGTTTCCAGCCAGGAATTCGGTGACAAAGGATCTGACAGTGTCCACGGAGATTTCAGGAGTGGCAGGCTTATATTTGGCCATGTCCTCTTCCAGACGGATGAGTCGCAGGGAGGGGACCTCGTCCTTGGACATGCCGAAAAACTCGAGGATCTTCTGGTGGTCTTCCTCGTCCGTGTTGATGGTCACGAATAGGACCTGGTGGACCGGAAAGGGTTAATCAATAAGTTAGAACACAGGAGGGGGTTAAAATGAGAGCTCAATTTATTTACGCTCCTAGAATTTTATGGAAATTCTAGGAGCAACATAAAAATCGGAACTTCTGTAGTCTTATCGGAAAAAGAGAAATCGGAATCTCTATAACCTTAACACGTACATTTATAAATAATACTGGCTTCAAGTAAAGAATCAATTACCATAGCCTGGCACACACTGAAAAAGTAAATCAGGTATTGTTATGACTACAAAAAAAAAAAAAAAAAAAATAATAATAAAAAAATAATAATCTCGTTTTGGCAAGAGCTAAAAGTCACTGAATCACTTAGAAAAGGTACCTATAAGACCGATTGGGCCCAAAAACCCTTATCCTCCGCCCATGCTTCTGTTGGCTCCGGACGGGTTTGATGATGGACTAGTGGTATGTGCTGTCACTTCAGCCGAAGTTAATATTTATGTTTTACTGTTATGTTCTTTTTCTTGTGTTACTTACTACCAGGGCCATTTGAAACCTGGAAGACTTTTTGCCTCGCCAAACTGTTCTGACTTCAGCTTTTTATGTGAAATATTTAAAAAAAAAATAATAAAAATAATCACAGTTATTACTATTACTTACTTTCAGGTTTCCAGCCAGGAATTCAGTCACAAAGGATCTCACAGTATCCACGTTAATTTCAGGAGAGGCAGGCTTATATTTGGCCATGTCCTCTTCCAGATGAATATATAGATTTTTTTTGAACTTACTATGCTATTGCGATAGGTGTTCCACTTACCTTGAGGTTTCCAGCTAAGAATTCGGTGACAAAGGATCTCACAGTGTCCACGGAGATTTCAGGAGAGGCGGGCTTATATTTGGCCATGTCCTCTTCCAGATGAATATATATATATATTTAGAACTTACTGTGCTACTGAGATGGATGTTTCACTTACCTTCAAGTTTCCAGCCAAGAATTCAGTCACAAAGGATCTGACAGTGTCCACGTTAATTTCAGGTGAGGCGGACTTATATTTGGCCATGTCCTCTTCCAGATGAATATATATATATATTTTTAGAACTTACTGTGCTACTGAGATGGATGTTTCTGTTTCACTTACCTTCAAGTTTCCAGCCAAGAATTCAGTCACAAAGGATCTCACAGTATCCACGTTAATTTCAGGAGTGGCAGGCTTATATTTGGCCATGTCCTCTTCCAGACGGATGAGTCGCAGGGAGGGGACCTCGTCCTTGGACATGCCGAAAAACTCGAGGATCTTCTGGTGGTCTTCCTCGTCCGTGTTGATGGTCACGAATAGGACCTGGTGGACCGGAAAGGGTTAATCAATGAGTTAGAACACAGGAGGGGGTTAAAATGAGAGCTCAATTTATTTCCATAAAATTCTAGGAGCAACATAAAAATCGGAACTTCTGTAGTCTATCAGAAAAAGAGAAATCGGAATCTCTATAGTCTTAAAACATTTATAAATAATACTTTCTAAATAATACTGGCTTTCAAGTAGAGAATCAATGACCAAAGTTCATACACCATAGCCTGGCACACACTGAAAAAGTAAATCAGGCTAAGGGTAACTTTGATCACATCAAACAATGAAAAATTATAGGTAGGAAAAACTATACCTAGGTGTCATCAAAGGTTTTTTACTTTCTATTACTACAGTTTAGCGGCTATACTGTAATGAAAGTATTGCAATCGGTCCAAATTTTCAAAATCGGGAAATGGGTGGAAATATCCGTTTTGGGGTCCCCTGATAATGAAAGTATTGCAATCGGTCCAAATTTTCAAAATCGGGAAATGGTTGGAAATATCCGTTTTGGGATCCCCTGATGTCAAAAACTCTATTATTTTCAACGTATGTACTGTCATTTGGTTTACTGTTCTTATATCTTCAATAATTTTCGATGTTTTTGTGAGTCTTTTTCTTTTCTTCTTGTTAACAAGTGCTGTCTATGGTTGTTTTCCTCTCATGTCACTATTAGTATAGCACTGTGTATAACTGTCCCGTAGAGATGGACAAACACGGTTTTATATCTCTTTGTATTTACAACTCATCTCTCTTTGGTTGATCATCGTCTTCGTCTTGCTCCTCCTGAAAAAGATAAAAGTTATGTGTATGTATTTCAGTCGATGTCGAAATACACTTTATTTGAAGAAACATTACATTATTTTCCTTTAGGACAAAGAAAGTAGGTATATAATTTGCTGTTGATCGACTAATACCTACATACTCTGTCACTCATTTCATGTCTAAAACATATATGTCATTCATTTCAATACCGACATACTATTTCATTCATTTCATTTCTTGAACTTCCATTCCATTGTTTAAGGGTTTTTAGGTACGATTCTAGATAGGTTCGATAAATTGTTTAGGCGCTAGAACTTCTTTTTAGATTCCCCCATCCCCATAGGTTATATAATCTGTAGATTTAGGAAGGTTTTCGATCTTGAAAAATGTAAAAGACTGGCTTGATTTTTTTTTTTAATGGCCTGGACCACAATCAGATTATAAACCCGGTT
>NW_007378372.1:55415-120203 GCF_000475195.1 Diaphorina citri | reverse complement strand
GTGTCACCAGGAGTGGGATTTATGTCACGAGGGAGAGGAAACGTTTAATATCCCATCCCCAATATGCCTACTGTCCCTTCTCTGATGTCTCTTCTCCCATTATCTCTCGAATATCCCTTTTCCCTAGGACTTCAAATAAATCCCCCTGTGCTGTTCCTTTTCCCTATGATTTGAAATAACTTTCCCCTCTGATGCCCCTTTCTCCCCAGGACTTGAAATAAATCCCCCTTCTAATGTCCCTTTTCCTTATGACTTGAAATAATTCCCCCCTCTGATGTCCCTTTCTCCCCAGGACTTGAAATAAATCCCTCTGATGTCCCTTTCTCCCTATGACTAGAAATAATTCCCCCCTCTAAATGTCTCTTCTCCCAACCCCATTATGCCCACTATCCCTCGAATATCCCTTTCTCCCTATGGCTAGAAATAACATTATAACATCAATAACAACTTGATCCCATGTGACAAAACCTAACAAGTGAGGGAAATATTAGACATGGAAAATTCAGGCTGGTATACTCCCTGTTTAAAGTCCCCCTGCCAGACAAAGCGTAAAATGCAACTCACTTTTGTAGAAGAGCAGGATGATTTTCTGGAAGACCCTCATGAGGTTCATGTTCTCGTAGCAGAATTCCTGGACCTTGAGCATGAGGGCCAGTTCTGCGCGGGGCGCCGTGTCTGTGAACGCGCCAAACAGGGGCGTGAACTGTTTCAGATGTTTGAGCGCTTGCTCGGCCACCAGCTCTTCCTTCTTGTTCCACTCGACCTGGGCCATCACCGTGCTCCATATCTGACCAACAAGTGAGGAAGCATGAGATTAGAAACGCTGACCCTGTTTTAAGGGACTGGCAAGAAACGCCGATGGCGCCGACCCTATTTGAATAGAAAAAGCCAAGAAAGAGAAGACTCAGTTGTTCACTCGATTCTAACCCATCTTTAGGAGCAGTTGAGCTTAGCTTATCATTGGGGGCAGTTGCCCCTACACCTAACCCTCACAGTGGACTTCTTGTGTATAGAATTAAGCTATTATGTAACTGTTCTTTTCTTTTGTAAGTAATGATAATAATTAATTACCAGTCAAATAAGACCTTATTTATTATTTAGACTGCAGGGAAAAAGGGACTTGGCAGTCTCATCCTAGCGTTATAAATATAAATGAGGTATAATCTATTGTCTGTTCCTCGGGTGCCCAACCTTTTCAGAGAAAGATCGACTTGAATTTTCAATAGTCTTGTGACCTCATTCGACTTCACTCTGAATTTGGTCCACAAGTTTAGAGTAATTGGGTGTGTAAGATGATATTGAAAGGTTCAAACACTGCTGGGTGTGCTGGTCGCGATCGACATAAAATCAATCCGCGATCGACCGGTTGGGTAGGCCTGGTCCATTCTATTCCTTATTGAATTCAGACTCACCAATACTATAAGCTCTTGGTCCGGGATGCAGTGCTTGTTGGCGATCTCCCGTATGTCGGCCACGATGTCCTTGATGGAGGCGCCCTCGCTGATCTGCTCCTCCAGTTGCTCCTGCAGTTCCTTCTTCGCCTCCTGCGAGGCCTGCGCCATGTGGAGCTTGACAATGTCGGCCAGACCCTTCTCCTCAAACACGGTACGGAAGTACTCGTCCGAGCGTTTGTTGGGCGGCACAAACTCCATCAGTCTGAAATTATCCGCCAGTTAGTAAAATTGTATACCTAAAGTTCAAAAATGGACAAATTTTATTCTATGTATAAAAAAAGTTTGATATCCCTAACCGTTAAGCTAATAAAGCGATTTTTGTCCTCAAAATTATAGATATCACCACCAAATTTTTACCATGAATATACTGATCTATATCAATACCAATATCTATGAATTTCATAATTGGTTCCCATACTTTATTTATGGCCACGATTTAGGGTGTTCTGCTCCCACTATGCATCGCAGAAAAAATACTAGGCTCAATTTCTTCATTTTCTACACGGCTCTGTTGAGGACGCTTTGATCAATTAATTGTTTGTTGTTGTTACTACCATGGTTTGTTTATTTATTTTCGTCCATGGCGTAGTGGTCACTGCGCTCGCCTTGCACGCGGGAGACCCGGGTTCGATTCTCGGCGGGGTCAAGAAATTTGTATCATGCAAATGATTGATTCCGTGACTGGCTGTTGCGGGGCCCACTCAGCCTCGTGAGGAAAATGAGTAGCTATGACATATAAATGCCCATAGCATGGTAGGTAAACATTGGATTTTAGGATTATTGAGATATTGGGAAAATCCTACAATGCTGCAGTGAGCACCAAGGTTGTGACATAATAACACAAAGAAACTGCATTTACATAGCGTTTATTATAGCCGATGGCCCTACTTACACCAATATGCAGTGCAGGTTTTGACTAAATCATTTGTCCAAGCGAATCAACACAGTAGCTATTGTAGCTAATCAAGTGTCCTCACCAGGTTCTCAGGTTGTAGAGACCACCTCGGATGCATTATCAATCATCATCATTGTTTGACGTCATCGTGGTCATTAATTGCCAACGTACTGCAATAGTAATTGTAGTTGCAGTTGTAGGTCCCCAACGATTTACGATCCTCTGTCTATCTCCATTTCCATGCATTCTTGAGAGGTGACAATTCTAGTCATTTCTTCACACTGTAGGTACCGAGTTATAGCTGGAATTTCCCCGTACCTGTCTTGTTCTTCCGTCAAAACTGCCCTTGATAGTTTAAGTAAAAACTGTTCACTTGCTATAGCCTTATTTTATTGTTCCCCTCTCTGGCACTTTCGCCAAGGAAATATCTGGGCTTTTGAATCACCCAAAACACCTTTGGACATGATTTCAAACTGAAGGCCCAAGGTTAGATTAATGTCTAGCAACATTATTTCTCCTTCTTTCCACAAGACCATTCTAATCCACCCTTATTCGCTTGAGATATATTTGAACACCGAGATCGAGTATTGTGGATTATGGGTGTCCTAAGCACGCATACTGGTATGAGCTATGAGGTTTTGTGGTTATAAGAATATTGCAAATTGAGTAATAGAAAGACCATTATGTAGGATTTGTAGGCATTAGCTGACTACCTATTATTATCTAGGTTTTGTTTATACTGGTGGTTAGGGGTTAGGACTATATGTACGTCTACTATACCTCATTCTAACCTGTCCTAAGCACGCATACTGGTATGAGCTATGAGGTTTTGTGGTTATAAGAATATTGCAAATTGAGTAATAGAAAGACCATTATGTAGGAATTGTAGGCATCAGCTCACTACCTATTATTATCCAGGTTTTGTTTATACTGGTGGTTAGGGGTTAGGACTATGTTCGTCTACTATACCTCATTCTAATCCTCTGGTGAACCTATACAGTTATATTCCTAGACATGAATGCATGTCAGTGGAAAGCGCGTGTGGTCTTGACATATCAATTTCTTTCCAGTAGTTAAATATGTACATCACACATGTTGTTAAGTTAAGTCTATCATATACATAGGTGTTAAGTATATCACATAGGTGCTTACTCCCTATCCATGTCTATTTTACTGTATATTCAAAAGTATTGGTAGCTATTATTGACACTGAACTCTATCAAAATGACCTTTGGAAAACAGAGTGCATCATCTTTTAAAACTAAAAAAAAAAAAAAAAATCGTCCCCATTAATCTTCTTCTCTTTCTTCGCCTTTTCCCGTGTTCAGACTGAGTCGACGTTTTTCGTCAGTCTCTCAATCAGCCCTAGGGTGATGGTTTTTAGGCTGACGTTTGGTTTGGCTACAAATTTTACGATGTCCTTCGCCCTCAACCTTTGCTATCTCTTTAGCAAGGGAAATTCAGGCTGGTATACTCCCTGTTTAAAGTCCCCCCTAGATAAATCTTGGGACTTGACTTGGATTCGAACCAAGCAACCTCCAAATCCGAAGTCCAACCACTATACCTCTGAGGTTGGTTTAACTACCCAGATATTTCAGTAAGCAATTGCAGTTCTCTCCTCTTTCATGATAATTGGGCTCGGGAAATCGATTTACTCTAGAACCCCCATATCCCCCATATTCACTCGTTCTGTGAGCTTATCACTTTAAAGGTAAGACTCTGTGAACACAGAACACCTGGTGGCTTATCCAGGGAGTGCCCCCCTGAAGTATGTACTAGGCCCCACCCATCACAAATTACTGGAGTCGAAAACGATAAGCTTGTCATGTTTCAGTACAAATAGGACCTACCCATTATGGAGGCACCTAAGATACAAAGTCTGGTATAAAACCACGGCACATGTACTAATAAAAGGAAAAAACTGTTTAGCATAAGTGCTTGTCACAAATGTCGTTCCCCGTTAAATACACTACGCTAAATTTTATGACTTGGACTCGAACCACCAACCTCCAGATCCAGAGTCCACCGCGCTAACCATTAGACCACTGAGGGCGGTCACTAAAAGTAGGAAATAATTTGGTGAAAATGTTTAATACATGATGGAAATTTTCCGAGTTTTATTAGGGATCCTTTCTAAAGCTTAAATTCTTTGAGGAATGTGCTCTCATCTTGTCCAAATGCCCTCGGGGTAGCTGGGTAATTGTAGCTTTTGGTATTTTAAATAGGTGAACATTATTGATATTTCTGGTTAGAGATAGTGGAACTTGAAATGGAATAATGGAACTTGAAATGGAATAGTGGAACTTGAAATGGAATATACCAACCACGGGCAAAATTGCTTAACTTCAGTGCATTTGAGAATTGCTGCATTAAACATGCTAACACCGCTGGCTTAATGACTGCTTTCAAAAAAAAATACACGCGTTTCACCACAAATAAAACAAGCATAAGGAAAGACAAAATGCAGGAAACCTTGAACTTTCCCCCAAGTACAATCAAACATCTTGAGGGGAAGAGAGGGTTGAATGATAATATATTACATAAGCAAGGTAGATGCAGAGCTCATCAAGACCGCCAACCTCATGTTCAGTTCCCTAGAGCCGCGCTACTTCTGGCAATACACGGGCAGTCTGTTTAGTGACGCATGTAAGCGAGCGAGTCTAGAGGAGGGCGAGGATAATGCGAGCTCGCGCGTGAAGAGAGTGGGTGCCGGGCATTTGACTCTCATAGAGGTAAGATATCAGTTGCCAGCCTAGTTAGCTTAGTTGGTAGTGCGTCTGCCCTGTAAGCGCTAGGCCGCGGGTTCGAATCTCGCCCGGGGTGGATTTTATCCTGAGCTGATAATGTTCGTTCTCGAAACGGCTGGCTTTCTCCTACCCTGTCTGCCTTCTCTCTTCGCTTTCGGGACGATAAGACCATAGCAGTTACAGTTCCCTCTACCAAACCTCTTAAAAAAAGGTCTGTATTGGATAATCAATTTTTTTTACTCTTTTTAAAGACCATCTGCCAGACGTAGGGATAGGTCTGGCAGACCAGACGGAACATGTGTGACGGAAAAAGCTTCAGACGTAAGTCGGTCACACCGCCTGAGAGACCTAGGCCGGAAGCTTTTTCCGCCACACGCTTTCCGACTCTCTATCAGACGATCTGAGCGTGTATTTTATGACTTGGACTCGAACCACCAACCTCCAGATCCAGAGTCCACCGCGCTAACCATTAGACCACTGAGGGCGGTCACTAAAAGTAAGAAATAATTTGGTGAAGATGTTTAATACATAATGGAAATTTTCCGAGATCTATTAGGGATCCTTTCTAAAGCTTAAATTCCTTTAGGAAAGTCTTGTCCAAATGCCCTCGGGACAAAGAGATCAGCAAAAGTTTGACACCCAATAACTCTAGAACGGTCAAATATTTTTGAATCCAATGGGTCAGAACAGAACTGAATTGATTTTGGGCCTCATTGATCGAGCGGTGCGTCAGTACTTTCTGATTTCTGCAGTTCATTCAACTCGTTTATTAAATGCTCCCAAAATACCTTGTTGACAGCTGACACCAGATTTCCAGGGTACTCAGGATATTTCAGATATTAGGGTGAGGTTATTTACTTTACCGCCTGATAGCAAACTATCAGCTCTTCTTGTCATTCCTGGTGTCATTTAGACTCTTATCAGATAAGGAATGTTAAAAATAAACGGATACGATAGTGTCTTATCTCTTATCTGCAAAGCATGCGAGTAGGTACATATTAAAATTGAATAACTTATTTGAGTGCACATACATATTCACACACATGGCAAAATTGTTACCTGTCTATTTACATATTTATTTTATTTTATTTTTTTTTATCTGTACCTACCAGACTAATCTGGTCTACTCCCTGTTTTGGCAAGGGGACTTTAAACAGGGAGAATACCAGCCTGAAATTCCCCTTGCTAAAAGCAAAAGTTGAAAGCGAAGGGTATGCACTCTTGAAAACTTTGTAGCCAAAACCATATGTCAAGCAATCACCCCAGGGCTGATTGAGAGGCTGACGAAATACGCCGATCCCGCTTATGAACACGGGGAAAAGTGAAGAAGAAGGACAAGATTTATTTCTCCGACTTAATTTTATTCAATTTACATTATTTTATACTGTCGGTTAAAACTAAAAAGTCCTATTACGCCAATAGATGTAACCCATGTTGAGATCATAATAGCAACTAGTTCTAACCTGAAAGGTCTTGAAAAAAAATCTGAATATTTGACGAAAACTTGTTTCTGCACATGCGCAGGGGTTTCTTTCAAAACGTCATGCTAATTTTGGTTGCAAAAACCATCTATTGATATAAATATACCTAGCATTTTCTGTCACCCATGAGGAATGAGAATCAAATCCGCGAATAGTCAGTCCTAGCTTCCAGCTACCACACTGACTTATAGAGGTGGCTGACCACTGACCAGTTGATTGAACTTGGGGAGTGTGCCAAACTCCGAATAGACCCAAGGTTACTGGGACACCAGAAGAAAGTTGTCGGGCAGGTATTGTACCATTCGGATAGTAATAAATAATAAATTTAATGATAATAATAATGATATTAGTAGCTAAATCCTCGTGAAATAATAAATTTAATGATAATAATGATTTTAGTAGCCAAATCCTCATGATGACTCAAGTTTGGACTAAAGGACGTTGGATGGCCAAGTTGATGATCCCCCTGGGCATTTCTGGTGGAATTTGTGAGAATGGGTTGGGCGAAGAATTCGAGTCATTTTTATGACTCTTCTTCCCATGAAGAGAATATAAAATAATTTTATTATAGTCGTGATTTTAATAAATCCGACGACCTTCGGGGGATTTTTTTTCTCCGATTCGCGCGATATGCTGTTTGCATTCTGTTTCCAAATGATCCAAAAGCCCCTATGAAGACATTAAAGCAGCGTTTACATTTTTGTCGATCGACATAGCCTGAAACACGTCCACACTATTTTTTTTACCAAAGTCATTTGATTTCTACGGGTTCAATCGGTGTCGATCGACCGAACGAACGACCGTGTGGACGCACGTTTTTTCACATGTTTTTATTAATCCAGCTCTGATTTCAGGCTCTACTAGTTTTAGATGAACAGGAATCTCATGCTTTTTCTCTTCATGTCTTGATTTCAGATTTGCCAACAATATCGATAAGGCTCTGAAAAGTTTCGAATACTCAAGTGAATGGCCGGACTTGATTTCAGCTCTAGGCAAACTAAACAAGGTAAGTCCCCCTGAACTTGAACCACATGTAGACCATATATTTGAGCTCCTTATGTTTACCTATAGCTCCGTCAAAAAACCAAGAAGTGGGTCTTCCATGGCCTTTCAGAATGATCCATCTAGATTCTAGATTCTGTCAACTACAATTTATCAACTACGATTATCAACTACAATTTTTTTGTTAAGGCTCCCTCTAATCTATAAGTTGTGTTCCATTCCTAAATTAAGCTCTTTTTTTGCCCTGGTCACCACTCTTTCAATGTAGGAAGTAGGGAAAGACAACTAAGAAATCCTCATGTCTCAAGAGACTGAGTGCACCCCGAATTCCAGGTACAGAACCGAAAAAACTTGCAGGGGTTTGAACCCAGGACCTTCGAAGTACCAGTGTGATACCCACTCGGTCACGGAGACTGCTAATGTGCTAATTCTTTGCCTAAAGATAAATAATAGTACCATCAGAAGAATACTATCATTCTACAGTAAATAGAGTAATCTACATTCAACAAAGATTAGTTTAAATTCTACTCTAGATACATAGTTCAGATAGAACGGCTGTAAGGCCAGCCACTCACGATCAGGTAGTCCTGACAGGTACACCTGATCAGTTATACCTGACACCTGATGAGCACACACACTATCAGGTAGACCTGACAGGTACACTTGATCAGGTATACCTGACACCTAATGAGCACACACACTATCAGGTAGACCTGACAGGTGCGGCTGAAAAGGTCCGTCTGTCAGGTCTACTTCATACCTGATGAGCACACACACTCTCAAGTAGACCTGATCAGGTCTACCTGATAGTGAGTGGCTGGCCTAAGCTGTTAGCACAGTGTGGTAGGCACTGGCTGGATGACGAGAAATTAAGGATGTGTGAAAAATGGAATCCACCGGTCTGAGCAAACAGAAGAACAATTCGCTGATAAGAGTGATAAGATTCAAAGATGAGGAAATATCTAGAATGGCTTGGAACGATAGTATGAATGAAGGAGTGTGATATAAACCAGCCGTTCCCAGACTGAGGACCGCGGGCCCCAAGGGGACTCTCTTTCAAGGTCGACTGCGGGCCCCAAATTGGCTGATCTGTCTTTCAAGCTTATGAATGGCTTTACGGGATCGCGAGATCCACAAAAATATCGCCTTGAACTTAAAAGTTTCTGAGAGAAGAAAATAATGGGGCTTTATAGAGATGTTGGTGATGGTACCGTTTTCGATCGCTCGAGGCTTCTAGAAATGAAAATGATGGAGAATTATTTTGTAGGACCTATCTGGAAAACTTACATTATGCAAGTCCAGTGGGTCAAAATTTGCAGGATATGATGGTGTTAACAAAAAATATGCCCTCTACTAGATATGGTGAAAAAAATCGAAGAGAGGAGAAGGACAGGATAGGAGAATCGAAGAGAGGAGAAGGACAGGATAGGAGAAAGCCAGCCTTTCCGAGAAAGAACCTTATTCGCCCTGGGCGGAAATCGAACCCGCGATCTGGCTCTTACAATACAAGGGCTCCTACCTTCCAAACCATTTAGGCTAGACGGTGAAATTCTTTTTGTCCTTTGATGTCCGCAATATTCACCACAATTCTCTCATATGTCAGAATGCAAAACGTTTCTAAATTAATTAAAAAACATCTCTGCTGATATCATTCAACAATGTTTGCCAAGACACACACAGTTATAATTATGAATTAATTAGCAGGATATATTTGATAAACAAAATATTTTCCATTTCCTAAGGTTTGCAGTGTGTGAGTTTTTTGCAGATTGTATGGTTATTTTGCATGATCCATCTAGAAAATTGGGTCATCCCTGTGGATTTTGATCACAAAGATTGAATAATGAAAAGGCCACAATGAGGGTTTAAAATTGGTTTAAGTTTGTCCCTCGGATTAGGCTAAAAAAAAAAAAATTGTTATCAGATTTTTTTATTATTATTATTATTAAAAAGATGAGTGTTTCACCGCCGTTTTTTATTTCGTAGCAATGAAACAACTGCTACATTGGACGCATGTGGTCTGTGTCGTTGCATGCCCATCCCGTAGTATGCCCCTCATCAGATGGGCGAGAAGACACACAATACTTCCCATTTAGGTGCTGGGTCAACACGAGAACACCAGAAAGTAATCCGTTGAAATATTTGCAATCGAAAAACGAGTACAAATTTTTGTCGATGGTGGGATTCGAACCCTGGACCTTCTGCATGGCAAGCAAGCGCGTTACCACTGGACTAACCGTGCCCCTAGATTGCCGAGAGGTAAACCTAGAATCAATTCGAACTGGTGGTCCCATCCATTAAAGTATTTGGAACCTACCATTTGGCGATGTTAATTTTGCTAAGGTATGGACAGTTGTTGATGGTTAAGAGGAAAAAAAATACATCTTAATCGTATTCTGATTTCTGAAGAAAAAAAAAATGATCAAAGAATTCGAATTGAGAATGGAGAGATGGAGACCAATGAGTGGGAGTTGCGGAAACATAGTTTGCTTGTTAGTCCATTTCCTTATTATTGGGAGTTGGTACTGTGCTAAAGTTTGAATCTCCAAGAAATATTACAAGTATATGTTCCATTAGCACATTAGCTCGACATTATTGAACGAACGAAATGAGTTTGAACTCGACGATTGAATGGCAAAATAAGTAGTAACCATCTACTTATTAGGCCGCGACTGTTCTACGGCAAGCTATGGGAGTGCATATCCACCAATTCGGCGGTCCGACTGGCGGCCATAACATATGTTCTGTCCCACTTCGACAAGAGACTCTCCATGGAGGACCAGCTGCATATTATGGGCACCAATGTGGATGTTATGGTAAGTATACTATTGGAAAAAGGCTCCCCGAAGACATCCTACACGGAGGCACAAGCGCCCTTAAAGTAGTATCAATGGTATACGTCCTTTGGCCTTTCTTGTATAGGTATAATATCATTGCCGAAGACATCCTACACGGAGGCACAAGCGCCCTTAAAGTAGTATCAATGGTATACGTCCTTTGGCCTTTCTTGTATAGGTATAATATTCTAATGATATAGAAGGACCTTCTGTTTTACTAGGATGATGCAACAGTATGTTGTAATTCAGATTCCACGGCCGCTCCGTGGACATTACGCGTTTGGTTTTACAGAGCCTTCAGAAATGATTGATAGAAACTCGGAAAGAAAGGAATTTTGATAGTTCAATGCGAAAAACAAAGTAGAGAGCATAAAACATCGAGTAGGTAGAGGTAAAAGACGACTTGAAAACCAGAGGAAAAAGTTCTTTGCCCTCCGCTCCACTCTAAAGCATAAATTCTTGTCACGAATGAACCTTAGAGCCTTCAGAAATGATTGATAGAAACTCGGAAAGAAAGGAATTTTGATAGTTCAATGCGAAAAACAAAGTAGAGAGCATAAAACATTGAGCAGGTAGAGGTAAGCGACGATTTCAAAACCAGAGGAAAAAGTTCTTTGCTCTCCGCTCCACTCTAAAGCATAAATTCTTGTCACGAATGAACCTCCGACCCACGAACACTTTTGATCTACAACTAAATCATAAAAGGAACCTTACTGTAAAGTTTCGAGTTGATTTTCTCACCGAATTTAGGCTTCATGATTTTGATTATTTCTGTTTGCGCCGACGTGCCACACAACCAAAGAATGTTGTGTGGCGCAAAGGACAAGAAAACCAAACCAAAATGAATAGGGGGAAAAACTCACCTCGGAGTTGTTAAAAAAGGGGTGACACTTTGGGGAGAGATTTTGAACTTTATAATTTTAATGAACTCCCATGAAGAAGCCTATAAAATAGGCGAAACTCGAGTCGGAGAAGAAAAACACAAGTACCTAGTAATAATAATAAAAACGGTGATTTTGTTTTCTCTTTCCCTTTTCCAGGTGAACGGCCTGTGTGCGTGCGAACTTTATAATTTTAATGAACTCCCATGAAGAAGCCTATAAAATAGGCGAAACTCGAGTCGGAGAAGAAAAACACAAGTACCTAGTATCCAATAATAATAAAAACGGTGATTTTGTTTTCTCTTTCCCTTTTCCAGGTGAACGGCCTATGTGCTTGTGTACAAGACTCGAGTGTATTAGTACAGCGATCGGCTTTAGATCTCTTACTGGTGGGGTTCCCCATGCATAATAGTCAGCTGGTGCGAAGTGATATGCTTAGAATGGCTTGGAACGATAGTATGAATGAAGGAGTGTGATATAAACCAGCCGTTCCCAGACTGAGGACCGCGGGCCCCAAGGGGACTCTTTCAAGGTCGACTGCGGGCCCCGAATTGGCTGAGCTCTCTTTCAAGCTTATGAATAGCTTTACGGGATCGCGAGATCCATAAAAGTATCGCCTTGAACTTGAAAGTTATAAACTTGGGTTCAGAGACGACTGAAGTAATTAATATGAGAGACGGAATTCAAAGGACTGACTCCTCTTCTCGGCTTAAAGATATCACCTGTTGAGCTCTGTTCTGAGAGGTGTTACATTTTACATCCGTCCTGAAGTGAAAGGACGTGTTTTAATATTTTTTAACTGTTTGTTCCGCATGGATGTATGAAAGTGCCTCAAATTCCTCTGAAAAACGAGTACAAATTTTTGTCGATGGTGGGATTCGAACCCGGGACCTTCTGCATGGCAAGCAAGCGCGTTACCACTGGACCAAACAATTAATATGAGAGACGGGATTCAAAGGACTGACTCCTCTTCTCGGCTTAAAGATATCACCTGTTGAGCTCTGTTCTGAGAGGTGTGACATTTCCCATCCGTCCTGAAGAGAAAGGACGTGTTTTAATGTTTTTTAACTGTTTGTTCCGCATGGATGTATGACAGTGCCTCAAATTCCTCAATCCCTCGCAATAAGGAGGAAGTTATAGTGTGATTTGTCTCGTAATGATGGTAATATTGTGTAAATATCCGACCTTATCTGTATGAGATTATCATAAATTGTAAATATGTAGGCAGCAGGGCCGTATCTAGGATTTTTGTCGAGAGGGGGCCCGAGCGCCCGAGTAAAAACAGTAATCTACCGGATGCTCCAAAATTACGGAGTCTGACAATAAAGGAGAAAAATGAAGTTCGAGGGGGGGGGGGACCGGACCCCCTCCCCCCTTAATACAGCCCTGGTATGGAGTTGATAAGTTAGATTATGTTTTATTACTTTCCTTATCCTTGTACTGTGTGAAGTATTGTTTTTCGCTTTTTATGCCCATTTGAAAGGAAAGTGCATGCTTAGCTATGCCACCATAAAACTGAAGTGAGAACCTCCGTTCCTTTATGGTGGAACAAACAAACAGTCATACAAATACATTCAGACAAAACTAAAGGAAAAATTATCGATTTAAACCCATTTCGTTTTAACTACGTAGATAAGATTAAATACTCGTCACAAATATCGTTCCCCATTAATCTTCTTCTCTTTCTTCGCCTTTTCCCGGTGTTCAAACTGAGTCGACGTTTTTCGTCAGCCTTTCAATCAGTCCTAGGGTGATTGTTTTTAGGCTGACGTTTGGTTTGGCTACAAATTTTACGATGCCCTTTCGTACTCAACCTTTGCTCTTTAGCAAGGGAAATTCAGGCTGGTATACTCCCTATTTAAAGTCCCCCCCTAGATACACCTAGATAAATCTTAGGACTTGACTTGGATTCGAACCAAGCAACCTCCAAATCCGAAGTCCAACCACTCTACCTCTGAGGTTGGTTTAACTACCCAGATATTTCAGTAAGCAATTATTGCAGTTTTCTCCTCTTTCACGATAATTGGGCTCGGGAAATCGATTCACTGTAGAACCCCCATATTCACTCGTTCTGTGAGCTTATCACTGTAAGATTCTGTGAACACAGAACACCTGGTGGCTTATCCAGGGAGTGCCCCCCTGAAGTATGTACTAGGCCCCACCCATCACAAATTACTGGAGTCGACAACGATAAGCTTGTCATGTTTCAGTACAAATAGGACCTGCCCATTATGGAGGCACCTAAGATACAAATTCTGGTATAAAACTATCGCACATGGAGTAATAAAAGGGGAAAAAACTGTTTAACATAAATGCTTGTCAGATTATTATTATGGATGTTATTATTATTATTATTATTATTATTATTTAAAAAAAAAATCTGTCATATTTCAGGTGCTCGCAGGCAACACAAAGTACGCTGTGATACCCAGGCGACACAAAATCGCCAAGCGACTCGCCCAATGTCTGCATCCACATTTGCCGTCCGGTGTGCATCTCAAGGCGCTCGAGATATACGAGATTATCTTCAAATGTATGGGCACGAAGCGCCTCTCGCAGGAGCTGTTCATTTACAGTGCAGGCAAGTTGGATTTTTGGCGTAGAAAACGCACATTTTTCTTGTGGAACCTAAATCTAGATTGGTCTGTAATGCCAACCACTCTATGAGACCGCGTCGTAACGTGTGCGGTGGAAAAACCTTTCAGAAACTCACGCTCAGAAACTTCCAGAAAGATAAAACGATCTTCCTAGTTTTTTCAATGGCTTTAACATAATTGTAACTGGTAAGGTTTTAAGTGACGGGTTTTGACTTCCATTCTGCGACAGCCGGGAAAAGCCAGCAAAATGCGCCTGCCCAGATGGTCACCCATCTAGGTACCAACCACGGGTGAAATTGCTTAACTTCAGTGATCATTTGAGAATTGTTGCATTAAACATGCTAACGCCGCTGGCTTAATGACTGCTTTCAAAACAAAAGACACGCGTTTCACCACAAATAAAACAAGCATAAGAAAAGACAAAATGCAGGAAACCTTGAACTTTCCCCCAAGTACAATCAACATCTTGAGGGGAAGAGAGGGTTGAATGATGGTATATTACATAAGCAAGGTAGATATAAGTAATGTGATGGTATGGTAGTAATATAAATAGACTCGAGTACACAAAATTGGGGACAGGTTCCACCCCCTGTACTCTGGAAGCCTTTTCTTCGATCTGACAGCTACGATTATTTTGTTGTCCTCAAAGTACTGTCTTTGGGGGTCTAATTGACTCTATTTTTAAGGGCCACATGAAAATGTTCTTCGAGGTGTTTGGTTTTCTAAAAGTTGGCCCTATTTTTAAGGGCAAAATTGTTAATATTGAAAAACTCAATGCACTGTCTTTGGTTGTCTAGTTTTCTTCTTATTTTCCAACCCGAATTTTTCGCACGTCAGTGTACATCGTATATATCTATTATCCAAGAAATATGTTACCTATATGAGCAACGTGTGAGCACAATGTTTAATCAAGGACATTTTGGATTGGACAACTATGCACTTCTATAGAATAGGTGGTGTTTTTTTTTTATTTTTTTTTTTTTTTTTTTTTTTTTTTGACTTTTTTTTGATAAAGTTTTTTTTTTTTTTTTTTTTTTGTAACATACCTGACTCAGCGGCAGCGTGAGAATTTATTCCTGAAGACGGGCAATATTTTATTATACAGGGTGGCTCAGATTATGTCCAACATGGCAGTAAGAAGAGATGGGCTTTGCCCATACATATATCAAGTCTGAAGTTGGTATTACTAAACATTCCTGAAGAGAATTCCTTTCCTGCCCTTCAAAGGCTATCTTTTAAGGACTAGTTTAATTTTCCCACCTACAAAAGCATGGGCAAACCTATAAATAATCACTACGTCTTCAAATGAAGACTAACGACTACCCTTAGAGGGATATGTGTTGGATAGGCATGGATGTAAAAGAATGTGCCTTGAAGTATTGCAAAAGCGGTTCCGAGGACAATCTTTACCCCTTTATTTTAACTAAAAAAAGGTTTGGAATAAGGAAACTTTTAAAAAGGCGGAATATTCGTAAAAATCAAAGTAAGAAAAACTATTTGTTCTTCTCTTGGGGTGCAATAGTCCTGCATACTGGACTCCATGCACACACAGGAATTTCGTCAGAAAAGACCGCCATGTCAATGGAATGTAATTTGTTCTTCTCCGTCTCCGCAGGTTTGTTTCCGGTCCTGGGGTTCGCCGCTATGAATGTCCGCCCCTACCTCTTGTCCATGTACGAAGTTCATTTCGTCCCCCTGGGGGAACACCTAGGTCCGGCCCTGTGTGGATTCCTCAGTGGTGTGTTGCCGGGCCTGGAAGAGGGGTCGGATCATTACGACAGGTGAGTTATTTGCCGTCGATAGCTTTCAAAATATTTCATTCACAAGAATAATTGACCAATCGAAGTGACCTGGGGGAACACCTAGGTCCGGCCCTGTGTGGATTCCTCAGTGGTGTGTTGCCAGGCCTGGAGGAGGGGTCGGATCATTACGACAGGTGAGTTATTTGCTGTCGATAGCTTTCAAAATATTTCATTCACAAGAATAATTGACCAATCGAAGTGAGGTTTAAGTTTTAACACAGCGGTTTTGCGTTGAGTTTGTCTGTATGTTTGATCAATCATTTGAATCTTTCGAAATAATAACGAACCAACAAATGACGTAACACACACGCACATACAACGATTTTCAGACCTATTTGACATTCAATTTTGTAAATAATTACCTAAATAGAAGACAATATTTCTGTTTATACTGCCAGAATGAGACTGAAAAGTCCCTTTACTCCCGCAGCTCGCAGTCTAACCAAGGTCCTATGATGTATTTTGTACAGAATAAATTCAGCAATTACCTATAAAGAAATGTGTTTTTTAAAGACCCAACCCATTTTCAGGCCGGCCTATTTCATATTCCATTTTGTGATTTTTCTGGAAACCGAAGCGTATGTATACGTATGATTAGTCCATCTATCTACATATGTGATAGTCAGTTTTTTGCATAATTTATTCATTTTTGTGTGTGTGGAAATCTGAAGGCATCCTGTATTTTCTCTTTGAATGTGGGTACTGGGTATATTGTGGATATTGCACATCACCTTACGCGTACCTCTATGCTGTCATCCTGTCAGATAAAATAGGTAAAAATAATAGAAACTGGTCTTAAGTGGTCGAACCTTATTTTATGACGCTATACCACTGAGTAGGCCTTTTCTTTAGTTGAGTGATACCGTAGAGGACTTCTGGACGACAAAATAGAAAAGATATTATCCCGCTGAAATAACACTGAAAAGTCCCTTTACCCCAGCAGTCTAAGCAAAGTCTTAATATAGTTTTACAGTTTTTCGATCCGTTGTAAAGTGGTCGAACCTTATTTTATGACGCTATACCACTGAGTAGGCCTTTTCTTTAGTTGAGTGATACCGTAGAGGACTTCTGGACGACAGAATAGAAAAGATATTATCCCGCTGAAATGAGACTGAAAAGTCCATTTACCCCAGCAGTCTAAGCAAAGTCTTAATATATTTTTACAGTTTTACGATCCGTTGTGTGCAGTCCGATTTTTACTTTCTTTTCCTCCTCTATCTCCCCACAGGACGTTTTCCCTCCTCGAGAAAGTATGTGATGGTGTAGGGCCGCGACTGTTCTACGGCAAGCTATGGGAGTGCATATCCACCAATTCGGCGGTCCGACTGGCGGCCATAACATATGTTCTGTCCCATTTCGACAAGAGACTGTCCATGGAGGATCAGCTTCATATTATGGGCACCAATGTGGATGTTATGGTAAGTATACTATTGGAAAAAGGCTCTGATATGCTTGGGCTAGTAGGTGCCGCCCTGGTGACAGTATTGAGGCGAGATATGTCACTTAACAGGTGAGTAAAGAACAGAGATATGTTACTTAACATGTGAGTAAAGAACAGAGATATGTCACTTAACAGGTGAGTAAAGAACAGAGATATGTCACTTAACAGGTGAGTAAAGAACAGAGATATGTCACTTAACAGGTGAGTAAAGAACAGAGATATGTCACTTAACAGGTGAGTAAAGAACAGAGATATGTCACTTAACAGGTGAGTAAAGAACAGAGTTATGCCACTTAACAGGTGAGTAGAGAACAGAGATATGTCACTTAACAGGTGAGTAAAGAACAGAGATATGTCACTTAACAGGTGAGAAAAGAACAGAGATATGTCACTTAACAGGTGAGTAAAGAACAGTCTGTTACAAACCTTTAGGTGGGGAAAGAACAGAGATATGTCACTTAACAGGTGAGTAAAGAACAGAGATATGTCACTTTACAGGTGAGTAAAGAACAGAGATATGTCACTTAACAGGTGAGTAAAGAACAGAGATATGTCACTTCAGGTGAGTAAAGAACAGTCTGTTAGAAACCTTTAGGTGGGATTCCCCATGCATAATAGTCAGCTGGTGCGAAGTGATATGCTTGGGCTAGTAGGTGCCGCCCTGGTGACAGTATTGAGGCGAGATATGTCACTTAATAGGTGAGTCTTTTTAGAGAGAGAGAAAGGTTTGATAGAAGGAACTGTAGCTGCTAAGGTCTTGTCGTCCCGACAGCGAAGGAAGCAGGAGAACAGGATAAAAGAGCTACAGCCATATCTGTGTAGAATAGAATAAAATCCGCCCCGCGTGGGAATCGAACCCGCGACCTAGCGCTTAAAAGGCAGACGCTACCTTACAAGCTGGCTGGCTACTGTCACCCTATAATGGCTAAGGGTGTGCCCACACATAGTCGACGGCCGTTGATCGATGTCGACTGAACCGTCCACACTGCCTCGATAACATAGATTCACTTCGCCGGTCGACGGGCGGTCGACTATGTGTGGACACAGCTTACGGTGTGGCATAACTGACGCAATCGTAATCCAATGTTTATGTTTTTCTTGCATAAGTTTTACAGCTCACTGAACGACTAGTTTTATTCTGATAATCTATTATTTTCTATTTTTCGTTACTTAGACGTCTATTCACATGGATGTTGGGCTCAGAAGTGGCAGCCGTAGACCAACCCAAACAGAGAACCAACTCAGAGCCTAGTGGGAGCTCTCAGTACTTTGAGGTCTACTCCCGGGACCTTCTAGTCCAGGCTGTTAAGATTATACTGAACGAAGCCACGGGGCAGAGTCCGCATGATTTGAAACCGTACAAGCTACTCATCAGTCTCCTGGATAAACCTGAGATTGGACCTGTGATATTGGACGATATTCTGTATGAAGTGTTTAGGTAAGTCTCAACCAACTCCTCAATCCTCTTCTTTTTCTTCGCCTTTTCCCGTGTACAGACGGGGTCGGCGTTTTTCGTCAGCCTCTCAATCAGCCCTAAATAGGGTGATTGCTTTGGGCTGACATTTGGCTTCGGCTACAAATTCGAGTGGATGCCCTTCGCTCAGAACCTTCGCTATTTCTTTAGCAAGGGAAATTTCAGGCTGGTATACTCCCTGTTTACGTCCCCAGCCACCAGACTCATGCGCAGAATTCAACTAACGTTGAATCAATTTGAAACCGTACAAGCTACTCATCAGTCTCCTGGATAAACCTGAGATTGGACCTGTGATATTGGACGATATTCTGTATGAAGTGTTCAGGTAAGTCTCAACCAACTCCTCCTCAATCCTCTTCTTTTTCTTCGCCTTTTCCCGTGTACAGACGGGGTCGGCGTTTTTCGCCAGCCTCTCAATCAGCCCTAAATAGGGTGATTGCTTTGGGCTGACATTTGGTTTCGGCTACAAATTCGAGTGGATGCCCTTCGCTCAGAACCTTTGCTATTTCTTTAGCAAGGGAAATTTCAGGCTGGTATACTCCCTGTTTACGTCCCCAGCCACCAGACTCATGTGCAGAATTCAACTAACGTCGAATCCATTGACGCTAATTTTGGTTTGCAAAAACTCTCTATTTAATTATTTCTGGCTTCTTTCAGACTGCTGTACCTGTGCTCGCAAGCCCCGGGCCCGTCCGCTCCCAACGGGGCAGAGCTCATCAAGACCGCCAACCTCATGTTCAGTTCCCTAGAGCCGCGCTACTTCTGGCAATACACGGGCAGTCTGTTTAGTGACGCGTGTAAGCGAGCGAGTCTAGAGGAGGGCGAGGATAATGCGAGCTCGCGCGTGAAGCGAGTGGGTGCCGGGCATTTGACTCTCATAGAGGTAAGATATCAGTCGCCAGCCTAGTTAGCTTGGTTGGTAGTGCGTCTGCATTGTAAGCGCTAGACCGCGGGTTTGAATCTCGCCCGGGGCGGATTTTATCCTGAACTGATAATGTTCGTTCTCGGAACGGCTGGCTTTCTCCTACCCTGTCTGCCTTCTCTCTTCGCTTTCGGGACGATAAGACCTTAGCAGTGACAGTTCCCTCTAAGTACCAAACCTCCAAGTTTTTTTTTACGCTTTAAGTGACAGGACAGGATCTTTTTAAGGAGCTCTTCCACCCAACCAACCTCTTTCAAAATGATTACCTAAACATCTTCTCTCTCCCTCAGGTATGCGTCCTCACAGAGTTCATCCTGGACACGGTCACCGTGGAAACCTACTCGGACACGCCCTCCGAACATCTTCCCTCTCTCTTCCTCCATCTAGTCTCCGCCCTCCGCGAGTACTGTGCCGAACTAAGCTCCTCCCAGACTGCCCTGGCACTCGGGCTGTGCACCAAGATCCTGACCCGAGTCCAGCCGACAATCCCCGAGCCGGAAATCATCGAGGACGTTGCCAAGGACGCAAACTCCGTTTCCAAGGACGCGAACTCGGTTGTTTGGATTGGGAAACTTTTCACTTTTATTGGATAAGGTTTTTTTTTTTTTTTTTTTTTTTTTTGTAACATACCTGACTCAGCGGCAGCGTGAGAATTTTTTTCCTGAAGACGGGCAATATTTTATTATACAGGGTGGCTCAAATTATATCCAAGTGGCCGTATCGATTAAAGTAAAGAAGGTATTACTGAACATTCCTCAAGAGATAGTCACTGTTTTAAGGGTTATACATATGGGAAAATGAGACAAGCGCAAACCTATACAATAATCACAACCTCTTCAAATGAAGACTAACGACTTACCCTTAAAGAAATATGTATTACCAACCTTAAGCAAAAAAGTGTAAAAAAAGAGTGGAGCGGAGAGCATAACGCAATTTTGGGGTTTTTCTGGTTTTCTCACATCACTAGCAAGGGTTCACCAAATATTTTTTTTTTTTTTTGGTATTGATCAAATTCCTAACCATTTTTGCCGTTCTAAACCAGGGTTAGAGTAAGAAATCTTGTAAAAATGATAGTAAAAACTATTCCTTCTTCTCCCTAACCAACGTGTCGAATTCCACACTCAAAAATACCTCCAGTGTAGGCAACCTGAATGATTTCGATACGGGAGGACCTCACCATACAGATGAAGACAATCAACATTCGACAGGTAAAATAATGTTCGTTCTCGGAACGGCTGGCTTTCTCCTATCTAATCCTGTCATACTTATCTCTTCGATTTCGGGACGATAAGACCTTAGCAGTTATAGTTGGTTTCCTCTATCAAACCTCTTTAAAAAATGTTTAGCCAGAGACAATAACACGATGAATACACCAGTTCCTAATGGATAACAGAAGTTTAGCAACGTTGCGCGTGGTTGGTATCCAACCATCTGGGAAATCGCGTGCTGCTGGTTTTTCCCGACCAAACTTAGGCTGGGCAAAGTTAATTAAGGGTGTGTGTCTGTAATTTGTAATTTATTTGTACAATTTATTTGACATAAAATACATAATATGAGTACAATGTATAAGTAAAGATAATAGTATTATTTATGTATTTAAAAAGATAAGGTCTGTAAACAAAATATCTCGACAACGGTAAGAGCTAGATACTTGAAATATGTAGTCCTCAAATGTGATAAGGATGCAACACGAAACTTTTCAGATCAAGATCGGTACAACAGTTGGCGGTATGTTGACCGCTTTTTGGCGGTTTTCGACGTAATTCAATAAGATAAGTAAAGTCGTGTGATGTTCACACCAGATTTTTTTATGATTATAAAGTAGTACATAATTACAATGTTCGATTCCTGCCCGGGGAAAAGTTTACCCTCAGCGAATAAGGTTCGTTCTCGGAACAGCTTGCTTTCTCCTGCCCTCTGTTCCTTTCTTCGATTTTGGGAACGATAAAGACCTCCATTTTATCTTGGAGGGTTTCAGCAGCCTACGTTTTTGCACTTCCCTCTATCAAGTTAAAAGAATCATATAACTTTTTTTCTTTTTAGTCCGTCCTTCCTTTATTAAATTACAATAGTAATAATAAAAGTTATAGTGGACGGACTATTGTATTCGCTTCGGTGTCGTCTGTCTGTCGGTCGGTCTGTCCCCATAGAAGGACTTATCCAAACCTGGTCGACCTATATATCAAATTAAAGGTCTTTTTACCAGGAACACGAAAGTGGTGATGCAAATTTGGTTTAGGTATGTTTTTTTTTTCGTAAAAAAACTTACCTACTTGGGTCTCATTTCGTTCTTTCATTTTTTTCTATTTCCAGTGTGATAGGTACTGAGCCAGAGTCTTTGGCATCCCTGTGTACCAACGTGTCGAATTCCACACTCAAAAATACCTCCAGTGTAGGCAACCTGAATGATTTCGATACGGGAGAACCTCACCATACAGATGAAGATAATCAACATTCGACAGGTAAAATAATGTTCGTTCTCGGAACGGCTGACTTTCTCCTATCGAATCCTGTCTTACTTATCTCTTCGATTTCGGGATGATGAGACCTTAGCAGTTACAGTTAGTTTCCTCTATCAAACCTCTTTTAAAAAAATGTTTATTTTAGCCAGAGACAATAACACGATGAATACACCAGTTCCTAATGGATAACAGAAGTTGAGCAACGTTGCGCGTGGTTGGTATCCAGATGGGTGACCATCTGGGAGATCACGCGCTGCTGGCTTTTCCCGACTAAACTCAGGCTGGGCAAAGTTAATTAAGGGTGTGTGTCTGTCTGTAAACAAAATATCTCGACAACGGTAAGAGCTTGAAATATGTAGTCCTCAAATGTGATAAGGATGCAACACGAAACTTTTAAGATTAAGATCGGTACAACAGTTGGCGGTATTTTGACCGCTTTTTGGCGGTTTTCGACGTAATTCAGTAGGATAAGTAAAGTCGTGTGATGTTCACACCAGATTTTTTTTTTTTTAAGATTATAAAGTAGTACATAATTACAATATTACTAATGTCTTATTCTCGTTTGATTTCAGACCGAAGGGACAGTCACCAAAACATGTAAACTTGTAACCCCCCCCCCCACCCCCCTATATCTTATGTATAATTTTTGTACTTACAACTAAAGTTGCGTAAATAAAGAAATTTAAATAATTTCAGGTGAGGCTCTACTGCAACGGAATGCTTCAGAAACCAGAAGACTAATGTCGTTCCGTAGGTTTGCCATATTGTGGCATGTAGGTCGAGAAGTGACTGCTAGGATGGGTACTCTGCATATCGGAGACATATTCTACAAGTAAGTAAATCAAATCATGAATTATTTGTGGTAAAACAGAGCTTTTTGTGGATATCACAACATTACTACTCGTAAATGCCTCCTTTGCAATGAATTTCCATATTTCAATAATCTTTTAGCGCTGGTAATGCCGCCACTGTTCGCAACTCGTTTAAATTAGTTAAATAGTTACTCAATTGTTCTCACGAGACTAAGTGCATCCCCAAACTCCAAGCACAGAACCGAAAAACTTCGAACCTGGGACCTCCGGCGTGCAAGCCTAATGTGATACCCATTCGGCCACGGAGGTTGCCGTAAAAAAGGTTAATTTATTCTACTTGTACTGCTGCTCCTTGTTTACGCTGTGGTTCCCACAAAATTCAGTTTTCTAACTTTGTGTGCCGGTCAAAAAAAAAAATACATATGTCATACTAGGGGCTGTCTCTCCCAATACGAGAAATTCTACGTCCGCTTTGTGGACGTGGTGAGAAGCAAAATAGGGGAAACCAAGTCTGTACCCACCCTGCTGGATTCGTTGAGAATCAAATCCTATCACACTACATCGGAGGAAAGAGCTAAGGTGAGTAGGAACGAGAGTGACTAAGTGAGTTGTAAAAATGAACGACTTTTTTCAGTGAGGAAAGAGCTAAGGTGAGTAGGAAAGAGTGACAGAGTGAGTTTTAAAGATGAACGACTCTTTTTAGTGAACTACTCAGTCAATGAGTCAGATCCCAACTAATTGACCAAGCCTGTACCCACTCTGCTGGATTCACTGAGAAACTGAGAATCAAATCCCATCACACTACTTCGGAGGAAAGAGCTAAGGTGAGTAGGAACGAGAGAACTGTAAAATGTGAGTGAGTGACTGAGTGAGTTGTAAAGATGAACGACTCTTTTCTGTGAACTACTCAGTCAATGAGTCAGATCCTACTAATGACTCATTGACTGAGTATCAAATCCTATCACACTTATCACACTACACTTATCACGCTGTGGATGAGTTTCATTGAAAAGGGTTATTATTCTGTGTCTATGTGACATTGAAATCTATTCCAAATTCTAGAAGATTTATTGTAGAAAATCCTGTTCAAATCGGATGACCTTGAAATTATTTTTTTATTCAAGATATTTGACCTTGAAAACTTACATGACCTTGAATTAATTTTCTATTCAAGCTAGGTAGTTGACCTTGAAAACTTATACAACCTTGAATTGTTGTCCTTCCACTTTTATTATTATTATTATTTTTTTTTTTTTTTTAATCTGACAAACTGAGTACACGCGTTCTGTGCCCACTCGGTCACCCATCCAGACACTCAGCAAGCCTAACGCCCCTTAACCCAAGTGTTTTCTTCCCTCAGGGAACGTGATGTATCACGTGTCAGAGAAGTACAACAAGAGCCTGAAAGATATCTCATCCAAGGCGAACAACGTCGGTAAAAGTGGGAAGAAGATCGTAGCGGTGACTTCTCTATCGTCCGGGGATAACCAGTGTGTCACGGAGAAGAAGCGAGTCAACCAGAACATCTATCATGATGGTAGGATTTTGTTTATGATTTTAACCGACATTTTTTTATATGTATCTTTGCCCATGGAAGAATTTTTTTTTTTTTTTTTTTTACTAATGAAATCACATCCCATTCCAGGTCCTAGAAGACCTCCTGCGGAAAGTCCTATTCAAGCCGGACGACTTTGAAATCTCCGAGTACCGTCTAAATCACGAGGAGGGTGGCAACCCCATGCATATACAACTGGGCAAGCGGAATGTAGGCACGGAATGGACTCATGCCATGCAGCTGGCATCCAAGCTACTGGTGGAGCTGTCTACGTTCCTGTCTCCGTCGTGTGGAGCCATCCCTGCTCATGGGATCAGCGAGGCTGAGTTTGCCGGTAAGTGACAGCTGTTCCTCGCCAGAAGTCAAAGATTTTTTTCTACCAGCATTGATATTGCAGCAAAATATTGGGATACTAGGGGAATATATAAGACCTTGGTTAGACTGCGGGGGTAAGGGACTTTTCAGTCCTATTCCTATCCCAGCAGGATAAACAAGGTATATTCTATTCTAATCGTTAATTTCCATTGGAGGTTAGCGCACCTGCCTTGCAAGCGCTGAGCGCGGGTTCGATTCCTGCCCGGGGAGAACTTTATCCCAAACAGATAAGGTCTGTTCTCGGAACGGCTGACTTTCCCCTATTCTGTCCTCCTTTCCTCTTCGATTCGGAACTATAAGACCTCCGTTGTTACAGTTCCCTCTGTCAAACCTCTTTAATAAGTAACTTGTAAAAAAAATTCTGTACTCAATACATAAGACCTTGTTTAGACTACAGGAATAAAGGATCTTTTCAGTCTTATTCTGGCAGTGTAAAGGTGTGCCCGTCGATCGATGTCCATTAACGAGATGAATCCTTGTTATCGAGACACTGTGGACGGTTCAGTCGACATCGATCGATAACCGGTCAACCATGTGTGGACACACATTAAGAAGGACATTTTTATTGTATTCTAACCTATTATTTCACAACTCACCCCCCAGTGGTATCCTGTGAGGAAGTACTACCCGGCTGGTTACAAATGCTAGTCGTCTGTGCGTGCTGGCTAGGGAACAACGCTCCCTCGCTACAACTAGCGGCAATGTCCACTCTGCTGTTATTTCACAACTCTACTGTTATCTAACCTATTATTTCACAACTCTCTACTCTCCTCAGTGGTATCCTGTGAGGAAGTACTACCAGGCTGGTTACAAATGCTGGTCGTGTGTGCGTGCTGGCTAGGGAACAACGCTCCCTCGCTACAATTAGCGGCAATATCCACTCTGCTGTTATTTCACAACTCTACTGTTATCTAACCTATTATTTCACAACTCTCTACTCCCCTCAGTGGTATCCTGTGAGGAAGTACTACCAGGCTGGTTACAAATGCTGGTCGTGTGTGCATGCTGGCTGGGGAACAACGCTCCCTCGCTACAATTAGCGGCAATATCCACTCTGCTGGATTTGGTACAGCTGTGTCGAAACCAGAGTTTAACCCCGGTGCAGCCTTCGTCAGGATTTACATCACTGATCCTGGTGCCTCTACTCAAACCACATCATTTGGCGTTTCTCGAGAATCAAACTAATGCTTTCCAGGTAATTTGTTTTTCCAATTGAGGGATGGTGTGTTTTCTTCGCTTTATTATATTATTACTTGATTTATTTTATTTCCTTAATTTATTTTATTTATTTTATTTTAAATGAAAATATGAACGCGGATCACATTGCAGTCTGCCCAAACTTAACAAACAACGACAACATAGTATCCAAATATTGGGACGCAAGGAGAAAAATGACATAATAGTCAATCTCAAGCATTAGATAACAACAACATTTATTTTATGTGGCGGCAAAAAGGCGGCATTCAAGCTGAGTAAACCTAACGTGAACATCATTCGGAATAACTCGTTCACGTCGTTGGAATCCGTGAAGAATTCCCTCATTGTGAATCCGAGCTCTGTTATGATTTCCAGTGTCGAGTTTGCTAAGAATTTATCCAACATTTCAGGTATTCTCATAGTGAATTATCCAACATTGCAGGTATGCTCATAGTGAAAAAAAAACTTTTTTTTACCCTTTCTTTACTTTCCACAGAAACATTGGCAATGGACAGCCCTTTACACCTAAAAACCATATTTTTTTAGTTATTGAACTATCTCTCAGTTTGTATGTTTTCTTTCTTTTTATTATTATTTTTTAAAAGGTTTGATAGAGGGAACTGTAACTGCTAGGGTCTTATCGTCCCGAAATCGAAGGGAGAAGAAAGACAGGATATGAGGAAGCCAGCCGTTCCGAGGACGAACCTTATCCATTCAGGATAAGATCCGCCCCGGGCGGCAATCGAACCCGTGGCCTGGCGCTTACAAGGCAGACGCGCTACTAACCAAGCTAACTAGGCTGACTAAATTTAAACTTTAAAATCTGTAAGCCCACCCAATAGCATTCCTCTCATCAAATGGGCTAAAAAAGGCAACATACCTACTTCTCAATATCTGATGTTTTTTCAAGAAGTACAAATTAACACTATTGTTATTAATCTTATATATTCTTGAGATTTCATCTAGTCTAACTATTATTATTCTTTGCAGACACTCTGTTCTCGAAAATCAGTGACGGCAAGCGAGAGAACAACAAGGAGAATAACAGTTCGATATCCAACGAGATTCTGCCCTATTTCAGCAGCAGTGGCGAAGGTGAAACCCCAACGGACACTACTGGAGATCTGGTGCGGAGTTGGTCCTTCAGTGGCAAGGAGTCCACTCATACAAGTAAGAATCTTCTTTTTCTTCGCCTTTTCCCGTGTACTGACGGGGTCGGCGTTTTGGTTTTGGCTACAAATTTTACGAGTGTATGCCCTTCGCACTCAATCTTTTACATCCATTAAATGGATAGGTAAGTATACGGGTCTGTGTCGTAGCATGTCCTTCTTGTAGTATGTCCCTCACGGGGAATGAGGCGAAAGCCGGCAGGTGGCCCCTTTCAATCGCCCACCAGGGGTGGATGGAGGGACTACTTGAAAAAAAGTATGTTTCTCATCAGATGAGCGACAAGAGACAGAATTCCTAACATTTAGAAGCTGGGTCAACACGATAACAGCAGAGGTTACTTTCTTTCGTTGCAATGAAGCATAAATTTTCTGTCAATGGAGGTCATCGGACCATCCGACTCTTTATACCCCAAATCAGCATCTTATTATTTCTGAAAACTCTAAAATTACCTGTCCTTGAAAACTCTAAAATTACCTGTCTCCTAAGTGTTTGTTCCATAACGTCACTGTCTAACAGCAAACGCTTTTAAAGGAGGATTTTCGTCATTATGTCACATGTAAAAATCTTTCTGGATTTCAGGTAAAGCGGTTCGAATTTCGTCAGGGGACGGCAAGAGCGGCAAAGAAGACGGCCACCTTTTCGTGACCTGTTCTGGTTCCACAGTATACCAGCAGACTATGCCATCACCCAGATGGAAGCACTTACCATCCTATGTCACTACTGTCTACTGGACTCTGCTCAGCCTTTCAATCAACCTCTCCATGGTACTACTACATCTACAGCTGTTCCGTCTCAGATATTCAACAATCTGGTCCATGTGTTTATACCTTCACCAGTCACTGTAAGTTGAAGTCACTACAATATGTAATAGCTTATTGGGTTGTAATCAAAATTACTTCATTTTTTGCTGAAGTGAATATGTATTTGTTTTCTAAAAAAAAAAAAAAAAAATATTTCTTTTTTTTTTATAAGAAAATTTTTTTTTTTTTTAAAAAAAAAAAAAAAAAAAAAAAAAAAAAAAAAAAAAAAAAACAATAGTTAGAATGGACTTATTGGGTTATTTGGTGTTCAATCAAGTATTTCAACTATTTTCATTTTAGTAGTTTGTCACTACACTCACTACTTTTGGGCCCGTCTGCCTTGTAAGCGCTAGGTCGCGAGTTAGATTCCCGGCCGGGGTGGACTTTATCCTAAGCAGATACAGTTCGTTCTCGGAACGGCTGGCTTTCTCCTATCCTGTCTTTCTTCTCTCTTCGATTTCGGGACGATAATACCTCAGTAGTTACGAGTTCCCTCTAGAAAAAAAAACTTTCACTGATTCTCATTAGGTTAACGAAATAAGAGTTACCCTTGTTTTTTTTTCTGTACAGTAAAAATAAAGGCTTTTATCATTTTTTTCACAGGAACAGTCCAAGGAGATTGTAGAACCTCTGAAGAACGCTCGTAGTGTGGTACTGAACTGTCTCCGACGTATTCTATCCAGTCTGGTGCTATTGTGGGAGTCTCTTATGTCTAGAGAACAGAGGTAATATACTAACATCAATGGGTTAACTTCATACTTTTTAGACCTATCCGAGGACTCTAAAAAAGCACTATTGTTGTTATTTCACAATTTTATTTTTCTTCTAAACGCCATTTGCTCTCTTCCCCTTTTCAGAGCTAATGAGAACAGCGTTGCCGGCAGTCCGCGCGTGGTTAAATCTCAACTGCTAGAACTCCTCAGTCCTATAGCCCTACATCATGGTCCTAACTTCCTAGCGGCCTTTGCCCTTGTGTGGAAAGACAGGCGAAACAACCACAACCATAATGATAGTAACAGGAGTAGTGTCAGTAGTCAAAATAGTCATGTGATATCTAGTCAGTCCAATGAAATGTCCCCAGTAAGTAGAAATATCTTATGTAAAGCTAAGTGCTCACTTGCTATGAGTATTTGCGCTTCTCAACTTGAATAGCGTTTACCATTTGAATAGAGTTTTAATACCTAACAAGATGAGCTCCTAATTTAATGACTCTTGAATTTAATACCAACAAGAGTTAACATTTACAACCATTTGGATCCCCTTCCTAAAATCTGCCCGAGAAAATCATCAAACCTTCCAGTGTAAGTATCGGGCCTTCTCCCCGATCCAACTTTCTCGGTCTTGGGCGACTTGGGCATCTTCTTTAAGTTGTTTAACATAATAATAGGTAGATGGCAAGCAAATTTTATAGATTTTGAATTTAGCTCCATAGATTTTTAAAATTTCCCTTACTCTTATTGTAAATGTAAATGCAATTTCTTTGTGTTATTACTTATTATGTCACAACTTTGGTGCTCACTGCAGCACTGTAGGATTTTTCCCAATACATATCTCAATAATCCCCAAATGGAGCTCCGATGTCTCCGCGCCTGGAAAAGCATAGTCGACAATCTCATGTCCCAGGAACCCGCCACTTTCCGCGACCTAATGAGTGAGTAGCGACCCCTTGATTAGTGAGTAGCGACGTATTGAGTGAGTAGTGACCCTTGATTAGTGGGTAGCAACCGTTAATAAATGAGTGGCGACCCTTGATTAGTATGTGCAGAGACCCTTTGATTAGTGAAGGGACCCCCAGTTCTTCCAAACGCGTGAGAAAGATACCCTGCCTATCTCCGATCTCACGGACACCGAAAAAGCAAAGCAGACTACCGTTTCAACTGTTTAGGGCGTGTAAGGATTTATTCCATCTCTTCTTTACCGCTGGGATTTCAAAGCATCTCACGATTGATTGAAGTTTAGAAATTTACTCATTAGATTTTGAGCCCGATCGGACCTGGGGAATGTAGAGGCCTTTTTAAAGAAATTCTTCGTTTGGCCATAACCCCCGAACGGTTTGTCCGATTTGATCGAATTTAACAAATATCATCAAATATGTTTGACACCCAAAGGAATTTGTTCGTATTTTGGGCTCAGTCGGCCTATGACAGACCCTCCCGTTCAAATCATTTTTAAGCCTTTTTCTGGGTGATTTCTAGAGTTTACTGAACCACTAGATTATTTTTAATTAATATTTTGCCTCTATTATATTAGGAGCTATTATTTGAACCTCGGCCAGACTCGGCTAACCCTGGAGGAAATAGCTGGTAATAGACAGGTAAGTGATGATTATATATGAAGCTTCATGCCACTATACCTTTCCCCCCTGAGATTTCAGTTGACTATTCACTTAACTGGAATTTGTGAAATTCATAGAGTGCCAAAGTCACCCCTCATTATACCAACCATGACTGTTTTGCTTATTTTACTTGTATAATTTAGGGCTTGACTATGGATAGATTACAACAAATATTGGTTACATAAAAAACATATTGAGTTGGGGTGGTGGTGGTGTTGTAGCGGCTTCTGTAGCCGAATGGTGATGACAGAATAAAGAAAATATATCTTTGATTTTTTATTTTATTTTTCATCTGCCATACACGGTGGTGATGGTCTCTAGCCATGTTTAATTGGCTCGTCCTGAACCACAGTCAACCATCGTGAGGTAGATGAACTACATGATGATATGTATATCCCTGTAATGACTAAATCGAATTTCCCCTCGCAGGTTCAGATCGCCTCCGTGGAGCTTCTCTCCGTGATTCTCTCGGAACTGGCCGGCATAGTCCGCGACTCCGGCAAAGGTCTGTCCTGCTATCTCACAACCACAACCATAATGATAGTAACAGGAGTAGTGTCAGTAGTCAAAATAGTCATGTGATATCTAGTCAGTCCAATGAAATGTCCCCCGTAAGTAGAAATATCTTATGTAAAGCTAAGTGTTCACTTGCTATGAGTATTTGCGCCTCTCAACTTGAATAGCGTTTACCATTTGAATAGAGTTTTAATATTTAACAAGATAAGCTCCTAATTTAATGACTCTTGAATTTAATACCAACAAGAGTTAACATTTACAACCATTTGGATCCCCTTCCTAAAACCTGCCCGAGAAAATCATCAAACCTTCCAGTGTAGGTATCGGGCCTTCTCCCCGATCCAACTTTCTCGCTCTTGGGCATCTTCTTTAAGTTGTTTAACATAATAATAGGTAAATGGCAAGCAAATTTTATAGATTTTGAATTTAGCTCCATAGATTTTTAAAATTTCCCCTACTCTTATTCGTTTCAGGTGATACCTGTAGCAAATGAAAGGCAGAAGAGTTTGGTTCAACTTCTGAATGCAATCAAAGCCATGCCTATCGACACCCTGGTGCAAACCATTCACCAAGTCATTCGAAGTACCACCATTAATATGGTAAGTTATTGCTAATATACCTGACTGCTTGTCTGGATATCACCATTTGTCACAAATCTTCTCATAGTTATCTCTTATGTTCCTTGAAAAGTCCAATGAATACAGTTCATGTAACCTCCGGACCTACCTTGGAAGCCAGCCTTGGAAGACCTACCTTGGTAGGAAGTAGTCAAACTACCCGGGACAACACAACATCCAATTACACGGGACACAGTATATCATTAACTCTATCTATTTTATCTTTTTGCCATCTTTTCTCTCTCTCTCTCTCTCTTCCTTCCTTCCTTCCTTCCCCTATTCTTCCTTCAACTGCATACTTTTTTTTCTCTTCTAAACGCCATTTTTTCTTCCCCTTTTCAGAAGCATATACCTGAAATTACAGGTGAGTTTTGCTCATCCTAATACGTAATTTGGTGCCTGCCTTTGTAAAAGGGCCGAATTCCTATTGTAGTTTTCTGTGCTAACTGAAATTGGACTGATAATTAGTTCAGTTAGTGAAAATCTACCCGTAGATAGAACATTTTAGTGACCTTGAGTGACGATCTAGTAGCAACTCATGATGAATAGGTACCAGGTACCCCTGAATCACGACGACTTCTAGTCACAAGCAAATGATCTAGTGAATTATTTTTGGTGAGTAGTGACCCTGTAGCAAATGTCATCCCCCGATTAATGAACTACCTTACATGTTATGGCGACTTAAACTCGGACCACCTAGCTCCAACCTCCAGATCGGAGCATTGCACTACTAAGTTTGGTTTTCAAGACTCGGAAATAATCTTCTGTTTTCTTCTTTCTCTTTGTTTCAGCACGGGTATCTCTCAGTCAAAGTAATTCGCTGAGTCTGTTCTCAAATAAAGAGCAGGAATATGAGCAGAGGGCTCAGCTCCTCAAGAAACTAGCCTTCGTGATCCTCTGTAGTGAAACCGACCAGTTCCATAAACACATACCTGAAATTACAGGTGAGTTTTGCTCATCTTAATTTATAAATAAGAAAATTGTATGCCGGTGTCTATCTGCCGACAAGAAAATTCTGTTCAACTTCTAGAGCCCAAAGAGTAAGAGATAGCGAAAAATTGATTAGTTTATGTTTTTAGTTCGATAACTATGAAGCCACTAGGGAGCGGGCAGCGCGACCGTATTATTATTATTATTATTATTATTATTATTATTTCCTACAAGCACGGCCATGTCTAAGGATTAACTATGATAGAATAGAATAGAATAGAATATACCCTGCTTATACTGCCAGAATGAGACTGAAAAGTCCCTTTACTCCTGCAGTCTCAGCAAGGTCTTTTCGGGACGATAAGACGTTAGTTGTCAAAAAAAAATCTTTCGTTTAATAACTCATGGAATGATGATGTTTTCTCTTTTTACTTTATTCCCTGTGTTCGCGGTATTCGCGGATTGTTCGCGGTATTCGCGGATTGTTCGCGGTATTCGCGGTTTGTTCTCGGTATCCGCGGTTTGTTCACGATATTCGCGTTTTGTTCCCGGTATTCGCGTTTTGTTCGCGATATTCGCAGTTATGGGTTCGATCTCAGGCAAACGCAGATTTGCTTAGACTGCGGGAGTAAAGGGACTTTTCAGTCTCATTCTGGCAGTATAAGCAGGGTATATTCTATTCTATTCTATTCTATTTTATTCCAGAGAAACTGAGTGAAAGTCTCAAGCTGCCCACCGCAGTGCCCGGAGTGCAAGCCCAGGTGTTTCTCTGTTTCCGCGTCCTGTTGCTTCGTATGTCGCCGTCCAATGTAACCTCGATGTGGCCCAACATTGTATCCGAGATGGTACAAGTGTTCCTTCTAATGGAACAAGACCTGGCGCCAAAATAATTGATGAAACCAAAATTTTCGCCTGCGGCCGGTCCTAAAATTTTTAGTTTCTATAGATTGTATAGCTCACAATTTTTGCCTGTGGCGCTGTTCCTCATTCTTTTCGTGTGCAAATGGAGGACTTTAGCCCTTACCCTAGTGGGATGAAAAAAGATTGGAAAATTACTTGAAGAAAAAAAAAACTGTTGTGACGCAGTGGGAATAGGGTGGAAAATCTTGAAAAAGTAGACTGGAAATTTGGAAAAAATGGACTGGAAAACCGAGAAAAGTCAGGGAATTTTGTTTTTCCATTTTGGTAGACACCCTGTGAGGGAAGACTAGTATTTTTTGAGGGGCAGCAAAAAATTTCCTTTTTTTTTGCTATGAGGGTCAGTAATAACGGAGAAAATGCCTAGTAATTTATCTGTAGTTTTTACGTTGTAGTCTTTTCTTTTTTCCTAGCAAATTTGACCCATTCATAGGACCAAGTTACAATAATTAAGACATTAATTGTAGCAAAGAAACAGGTTTCAAAAACTTCGATTTTGAACTTTTCTACCTTCAAATAAATAAGTAAATTACTTTTTCTAAGACATTCTGAACACGAACTGATTCAGACAATTGAGTGCCCATTTTGTAATCAGGCGTGTGAACAAGAATCCATCACAAGTCTTTACCATGGTTGACTGCGGTTCAGGACGAGCCAGTTAAACATGGCTAGAGACCATCACCCTGGTGTATGACATATAAAAAAAGATATTTTTCCTTTATTCTGCCATCACCATTCGGCTACAGTCAAAGCTGCTTCAACAACAAAATAAATAGAAAGTAATAATGACTGTTTTCTCCATTCCCTTACAGGCCACACCACCACCCTGCACTTTATTATTACAATAGTAATAAAAAGGTATAAGGGACGGACTATTGTATTCGCCTCGGTGTCGTCTGTGTGTCTGTCTGTATGTCTGTTCCCATAGAAGGACTTATCCAAACTTGGTCGACCTATATATCAAATTAAAGGTCTTTTCTGCCTTGTAAGCGCTAGGTCGCGAGTTCGATTCCCGGTGGCCACACCGCCACCCTGCATGAAAGACTCCCTAGATAGCGCCAGTGTGGAGACGGCAGAAACCATTTCCCTATCCAACACATCCCAAGGTCACCAGAGCGAAGACAGTCCGTTGCCTAGCAACAAAAACCTCGACAGTCCGTTGCCTAGCAACAAAAACCTGGACAGTCCGTTGCCTAGCAACAAAAACCTGGACAGTCCGTTGCCTAGCAACAAAAACCTGGATAGTCCGTTGCCTAGCAACAAGAATCCAAACAGTCCGTTGCCTAACAACAAAAATGTCTCGTTACGCGCAACCAGTAGCGCAGGGAACAGTGTGGAGTCTACGCATGCGCATGTGTTGCTGTATTGTGGCGTGTATGATTCTGCGCGCACCCAGTATGCGCTGCAAACCATACGCAATATGATTCTGCCCAATAGTAGAGCGTTCCTGTGCGCAGCTGCCACTACTGCCTTAGCACCGAGGTAAGTGATATAACAAATATAACATAAGTGTCCACTAGCAATAAAATCTGGGCAAGTCGACTTCCAGAAGAGACATTTCTGTGTGTCAAACCTGTAAACCTGTTTTCTTTCAGTTGATAGAATCCTGTGCAGGAATAGCGGGAGCGTGTCTGGAGCAAACGACCTGGCTGAGGAGGAATTTGGCTGTGAAGGAAGATGAGTTGTCCAACTCTTCCAGTGATAAAGATAGTGATAAGTGTAAGTTCAAACACATAACAGGTAAATAGTGTTATTTATACTGCTGGAACATACCAACCTCAGTGGTGCAGTGGTTAACGTGTTGGACTTTGGATCTGGAGGTTGGTGGTTCGAGTCCAAGTTAAGTCATACAATTTATCTAGGTGTAAAAATTGGGGAAGGATATTTGTGACAAGCATTTAAGTATGCTTAACACAATTGAAAATTATTTTTCATGCTAGCAGATACAGTTCGTTCTCGGAACGGCTGGCTTTCTCCTATCCTGTCTTTCTTCTCTCTTCGATTTCGGGACGATAAGACCTCAGTAGTTACTAGTTTGATATACAGGTCGACCAGGTTTGGATAAGTCCTTCTATGGGGACACACACAGACGACACCGAAGCGAATACAATAGTCCGTCCCTTATACCTTTTTATTACTATTGTAATAATAAAGGAAGGACGGACTAAAAACTTTCACTGATTCTCATTAAGTTAACGAAATAAGAGTTACCCTTGTTTTTGTTTTTGTTTTGTTTTTTTTTTTTCTATACAGTAAAAATAAAGGCTTTTATTATTTATTTCACAGGAACAGTCCAAGGAGATTGTAGAACCTCTGAAGAACGCCCGTAGTGTGGTACTGAACTGTCTCCGACGTATTCTATCCAGTCTGGTGCTATTGTGGGAGTCTCTTATGTCCAGAGAACAGAGGTAATATACTAACATCAATGGGTTAACTTCGTACACAAAAAGCCCAATCCGAGGGTTAGGTGTAGGGGCAAACAGCCCTAAAGGATGGGTTAAGCTTTTACGAATGGGTTCATTAATATTAGTTGAAGACGCGGAAACAGAGAAACACCTGGGCTTGCACGCCGGGCACTGCGGTGGGCAGCTTGAGACTTTCACTCAGTTTCTCTGAAAAAAAAAGTAGAAAGAGAAAGCATTATGCCATAAGTCTTTAAACGAAAGAACTTGAAAAAAATAGGTTTGATAGAGGGAAGTGTAACAACGGAGATCTTATCGTCCTGAAATCCCAGAGAAAGGAGGGCAGGATAGAAGGAAGTCTGTTCAGGATGAAGTTCGCCCCCGAGTGGAAATCGAACCCGTGACCTAAAGCTTACAAAGCAGATGTGCACACCTATGGAACCTTTGATTCCTACACCTAAGCTCCTAGGTGGAATTTTTGTCTGGCGAGCTTAACCTACCTCGGTGGTGTAGTGGTCAAGGCGCTCGCCTGGTGAACAGGAGGGCGCCCAGCCGAGGCGAGGTATGGAATTTTATCCTCAATATAATTTGAGAATTGAACCACGATAATAGTAGAGCCTACTGCTTGAAGTATAGAGACTTTTCAGACCTATCCGAGGAGTCTAAAAAAGCACTATTATTGTTATTTTACAATTTTATTTTTCTTCTAAACGCCATTTGCTCTCTTCCCCTTTTCAGAGCCAATGAGAACAGCGTTGCCGGCAGTCCGCGCGTGGTTAAATCTCAACTGCTAGAACTCCTCAGTCCTATAGCCCTACATCATGGCCCTAACTTCCTAGCGGCCTTTGCCCTTGTGTGGAAAGACAGGCGAAACAACCACAACACAAGTCTTCACCATGGTTGACTGCGGTTCAGGACGAGCCAGTTAAACATGGCTAGAGACCATCACCCTGGTGTATGACATATAAAAAAGATATTTTTCCTTTATTCTGCCATCACCATTTGGCTACAGTCAAAGCCGCTTCAACAACAAAATAAATAGAAAGTAATAATGACTGGTTTCTCCATTCCCTTACAGGCCACACCGCCACCCTGCATGAAAGACTCCCTAGATAGCGCCAGTGTGGAGACGGCAGAAACCATTTCCCTATCCAACACATCCCAAGGTCACCAGAGCGAAGACAGTCCGTTGCCTAGCAACAAAAACCTCGACAGTCCGTTGCCTAGCAACAAAAACCTGGACAGTCCGTTGCCTAGCAACAAAAACCTCGACAGTCCGTTGCCTAGCAACAAAAACCTGGACAGTCCGTTGCCTAGCAACAAAAACCTCGACAGTCCGTTGCCTAGCAACAAAAACCTGGACAGTCCGTTGCCTAGCAACAAAAACCTCGACAGTCCGTTGCCTAGCAACAAAAACCTGGACAGTCCGTTGCCTAGCAACAAAAACCTCGATAGTCCGTTGCCTAGCAACAAAAACCTCGATAGTCCGTTGCCTAGCAATAAGAATCCAACCAGTCCGTTGCCTAGCAACAAGAATGTATCGTTACGCGCAACCAGTAGCGCAGGGAACAGTGTGGAGTCTACGCATGCGCATGTGTTGTTATATTGTGGCGTGTATGATTCTGCGCGCACTCAGTACACGTCAACTGGGCAAGCGGAATGTAGGCACGGAATGGACTCACGCCATGCAGCTGGCATCTAAGCTACTGGTGGAGCTGTCTACGTTCCTGTCTCCATCGTGTGGAGCCACCCCTGCTCATGGGATCAGCGAGGCAGAGTTTGCTGGTAAGTGACAGCTGTGCCTTGCCAAAAGTCGAAGATTTTTTTCTACCAGCATTGATATTGCAGCAAAATATTGGGATACTAGGGGAAAATATGAGACCTTGGTTAGACTGCGGGGGTAAGGGACTTTTCAGTCCTATCCCAGCAGGATAAACAAGGTATATTCTATTCTAATCGTTAATTTCCATATTTGTAAACACCAAGTATTTTTGCCAGCCTATTTAGCTTGGAGGGTAGCGCACCTGCCTTGCAAGCGCTAGGATCCATGATGAATAACGATTTTGACGACTACTTTGTAGAGGAAAAGAAAGATGGCACCTCCACTACATCCACTGAGTTGATAGGTAAGTTCTCCACTAATAATTTATCATCTCCACTAATAATCCATTCTCAATTGATGAATTAGGAACCTAGACTCGTGGACAATTAGGAAAATACTTGACAGCAGTCACCAGTGGCAAAATTAAAATAATTGAGGTGCTTGTAAATGTGTCGCTTTGGGATATTTTAGTCGATCGACGGCTGGTCGACTTTGTGTGGACACACCTTTATGTTAGACATATGTACGCCAAAGTCCACTTAAAGTGGCTCTTGCAATACTGTGGCACTCTCTTAAGTTGCCAACTACCAAAAGTACAAGGCCTCTCATACATCGAAAGTTGCGCAACTTTTGATAACGCGAAGACGCCTGAAAATCCAAAGCACATCGTTTTCATAGGTTTGGACTTTCAGATGGCCAGCGCAACAACGCTTCGGAGAGGCCTTGAAAAATGAATTGGTTTATGTAAATATCAGTCGCGTGTTAATAAATATGTAACATCAAATCTGTCTGGATTTCAGGTAAAGCGGTTCGGATTTCGTCAGGGGACGGCAAGAGTGGCAAAGAAGACGGTGCCCGGGGAGAACTTTATCCCAAACAGATAAGGTCTGTTCTCGGAACGGCTGACTTTCCCCTATTCTGTCCTCCTTTCCTCTTCGATTTCGGAACTATAAGACCTCCGTTGTTACAGTTCCCTCTGTCAAACCTCTTTAATAAGTAACTTGGAAAAAAATTCTCATAAGACCTTGTTTAGACTGCGGGAATAAAGGATCTTTTCAGTCTTATTCTGGCAGTATAAAGGTGTGCACGTCGATCGATGTCCATTGACGAGATGAATCCTTGTTATCGAGACACTGTGGACGGTTCAGTCGACATCGATCGATGGCTGGTCAACCATGTCTGCTATCTCGCCGACCTTCTCGGCCGCTGCAAAGTCCAGAAGGTCACCCTCCACTGTATTCTGGCCTCGGTGATCAGCGCGGCCCGCAAACCAGCCAAAGTAGCGGTCGGCGGCAATTTCGTGCAGGAGATTCTGAGCTTCAATAGTGTCGAAGATGAGGATGTGAAGAATAATAACAGCGGCGGGAGTGGTGTGTCTAGCCAGTGTCTGACGCTGCAGATACAACTACTCAAGTGAGTAGACTAATTACGGTACTTATTGAGTAATTAGGTATTGTTAACCAGAGGTCCAGAGATACCTACTCATCTGGATATGATTTCTTCCTTTTTTTAATTGTTTAACGATTTTTTTGGCCAAGACCCCTCGGAAATCTGGTTTAGTGGGATGAAATTTGGATCTGGAGATTGGTAGTTTGAATTGAGGAAAAGTTAAAAAAAAAGTCTTAAAATTTATTTCATTATTTCGAGTTGTGACAATCATTCATGCATATTCAAAGATTTTAACACATTTAAATTTAAATCTAATTTTCTCCCTTTGTCTCTCCCCAGACTCCTCCTCTCCGCTCTCATCCTAGAGCACGAAGTCAACACCAAGCGAGGGGAAGTAGAGCCCTCCCCTCCCTCCCTCTCCTCTGTCGACCTGACGGGCAACGACCCCAAGTACTACCCCGGCCGGATCATTCCCCAGCAGCCCATGTTCCTGTGTGCTCTGGCGCGGGCCCTGGAATCGAACCCGGGACTCCGGGCTAGTCACCAACATTGGACCACGATGTTGACCTGTGCCCTGCCCTACTTGGGGAAATCGCTGACCACCGTGGTGAAGGTAGCCATCAAGGCGCTCTGTGCTAATGTGGACTATTTGGCCGAGGTGTATTCGGTGCAGAATGAGAATAAGTTGAAGACCAAGTGAGTATCCTTTAGAAATTTCAGCATCCAGAGTGTGGCGGCAAAAAGGCGGCATTCAAGCTGAGTAAACCTAACGTGAACATCATTCGGAATAACTCGTTCACGTCGTTGGAATCCGTGAAAAATTCCCTCATTGTAAATCCGAGCTCTGTTATGATTTCCAGTGTCGAGTTTGCTAAGAATTTATCCAACATTTCAGGTATGCTCATAGTGAATTATCCAACATTTCAGGTATGCTCATAGTGAAAAAAAAACTTTTTTTTTACCCTTTCTTTACTTTCCGCAGAAACATTGGCAATGGCCAGCCCTTTTAAAAGGTTTGATAGAGGGAACTGTAACTGCTAGGGTCTTATCGTCCCGAAATCGAAGGGAGAAGAAAGACAGGAAGCCAGCCGTTCCGAGGACGAACCTTATCCATTCAGGATAAGATCCGCCCCGGGCGGAAATCAAACCCGTGGCCTAGCGCTTACAAGGCAGACGCGCTACTAACCAAGCTAACTAGGCTGACTAAATTTAAACTTTAAAATCTGTAAGCCCACCCCATAGCATTCCTCTCATCAAATGGGCTAAAAAAGGCAAAATACCTAATTCCCAATATCTGATGTTTTTTCAAGCAGTATAAACAAACACTATTATTATTAATCTTAGATATTCTTGAGATTTCATCTAGTCTAACTATTATTATTCTTTGCAGACACTCTGTTCTCGAAAATCAGTGACGGAAAGCGAGAGAACAACAAGGAGAATAACAGTTCGATATCCAACGAAATTCTGCCCTATTTCAGCAGCAGTGGCGAAGGTGAAACCCCGACGGATACTACTGGAGATCTGGTGCGGAGTTGGTCGTTCAGTGGCAAGGAGTCCACTCATACAAGTAAGAATCTTCTTTTTCTTCGCCTTTTCCCGTGTACTGACGGGGTCGGCGTATTGGTTTTGGCCGCAAATTTTACGAGTGCCCTTCGCACTCAATCTGTGCTATTTCTTTAGCAAGGGAAATCCAGGCTGTTATACTCTCTGTTTAAAGTCCCCCAGCCAGACTAAGCTGGTCTATTCCCTGTTTAACGTCCTCTGGCCAGACAAAAATAAATGAAAATAAATGAAGTATCATAAAAAAGTGAAGGTTTTATAGAGGGAACTGTACAGGGGGTTTTATAGAAGGTACAACGAAGCCTTACTATCCCAAAATTCAAGAGAGAACCTCCGAACATCTTCCCTCTCTCTTCCTCCATCTAGTCTCCGCCCTCCGCGAGTACTGTGCCGAACTAAGCTCCTCCCAGACTGCCCTCGCACTCGGGCTGTGCACCAAGATCCTGACCCGAGTCCAGCCGACAATCCCCGAGCCGGAAATCATCGAGGACGTTGCAAACTCCGTTTCCAAGGACGCGAACTCGGTTGCCAAGGACGCAAATTCGGTTGCTAAGGAGGGAAAAGATTCAAGGTCACGGCTGGACACGGGAAATGAAAGCATGAGGTCGGGAGAATTGACCAGTTTGAGGTCGGATGCTTCGGATAATGTTTTCGCCTCTGAATCGTCTATTGATAGGTGAGTCTTGTAGCTTTATTTACTCTCTTTGGAAGCTCTAGGTCGCAGGTTCGATTCCTGCCCGGGGAAAAGTTTACCCTCAGCGAATAAGGTTCGTTCTCGGAACAGCTTGCTTTCTCCTGCCCTCTGTTCCTTTTTTCGATTTGGGGACGATAAAGACCTCCGTTTTATCTTGGAGGGTTTCAGCAGCCTACATTTTTTCAGTTCCCTCTATCAAGTTAAAAGAATCATGTTGGATTTCACCAATACGTAAATTTAATGACTTGACTTGGACTCGAACCACCAACCTCCAGATCCAGAGTCCACCGTGCTAACCACTACACCACTGAGGTTGGTCTTTTACTTAATTTATTTTAGGAGACCTTGCTTAGACTGCTGGGGTAAAGGGACTTTTTAATCTCTTTCGAGCAAGATAAACAAGGTATATTCTATTCTACAATCTAAGTAAAAGTGGATAATAAAGTAGTGAGATGAGGGACCAAGTAAAAGGAGAAGTATTCAAGGACTCATGTCGGTGCGGTGTATTAGCTTCTGTGTATTTCCGCTCGGAGAAACTTCTTGTTAAATTACTACAAACTACTACGAGTATATTAGAAAAATTTCAGCTGTATATTAGAAAAATGTCAATAATACTTGGTCTTTTACACCGTTTGCTTTCAATAGTGAACTACGAGGTGAGGAGAATCAAACCCGGGACATTAATATCCACGACTGTTTTTCAGGTGATTGCTCATTGGCTGTGGGATCACCTGGGTAATCCAACATTCCAAGTGCGGTGTGTAGAGCTATTACATCAACTGCAGAGTGTACTGTATTCCAGTGATGTAGCGGAGAATTGTATTGGTAAGTATTGTATTTTATTCTTTTATCTCTGTTGACTGTTATAAATAAGGATTATCATTTTCGAAACAAGTTTATAATGTGGTGCCTACGGTATCAATATTTTCATTTCGAAATCGTTTAAAAAACCTTGATGGTGTTCCGCGAACGACTCCCCACTCCAGTTCCGGATAGTCACCATCCGGATACCAACCACGAGAAACGTTGCTTAATTTCAGTAACCCGTAGGTAACTGGGGTATTCAACGTGATTTTGCCGCTGTCTATCACTGTCAATTGGTGAAAAACTGTCTGGACAATTGTTTAAAACCTCTTTTTTATGTAGAGAGAGTACTGGATGAGATGTGTGAATATGTGGACAAGCATGGTGGAGGTGAAGACGATAAGACTGGAGATGGAAGTGGAGAGGAAAGCGGACCTGGTGATGGAAAAGAAAAGGAGGTAAGATAGTAGACAGCACCTAAATGGGAAGTATTGTGCATCTTCTCGCCCATCTGATGAGAGGCATACTACGGGATGGGCATGCTAAGACAATGACCACATGCGTCTAGTCTAGCAGTTCTTTCATTGCTACGAAATATAAACGGCGGTGAAACACTCATAAAAAAAAAAGAAAAAGAAATCTCCATGTCATCATCAAATCTTAAGTCGTTCCACAAAATGGGTTGACTATGTACAAAGCTACTAGCTGGGGGACTATAAACAGGGTGGAGAACAGCTAACCCTAACCAGCCTAGTTAGCTGGCAGTTTCAAAGGGTTCTCTCCGCTTTTAAAGAATAAGCACAAGTCTTCATTTAGCAAGGGAAATCCAGGCTGTTATACTCTCTGTTTAAAGTCCCCCAGCCAGACTAAGCTGGTCTATTCCCTGTTTAACGTCCTCTAGCCAGACAAAAATAAAAGGAATGAAAATAAATGAAGTATCATAAAAAAGTGAAGGTTTTATAGAGGGAACTGTACAGGGGGTTTTATAGAGGGTACAACGAAGCCTTACTATCCCAAAATTCAAGAGAGAAAGACAGTCCGCTTCGGGCGGGAATCGAACCCGTGACCTAGCGCTTCCAAGGCAGGTGTGCTACCCTCCAAGCTAACTAGGCTATAATGTTTACATTCACGTTCAAACATAAAAAAAATCTATGGTAATAATTATGTTCTAGTCTAGAACATTGACATAATAGTCAATCTCAAGCATTAATTAGATAACAACATTTATGTTCTCAGCTTCAGGGGACCTGGAAGTGTCCACGCCCGCGGATGAATACTTCAAGCCACTCGGGACCAAAAGTAGTTCGCAAACTGTGATAGAGAGAGTACTGGATGAGATGTGTGAATATGTGGACAAGCATGGTGGAGGTGAAGACGATAAGACTGGAGATGGAAGTGGAGAGGAGAGCGGACCTGGTGATGGAAAAGAAAAGGAGGTAAGATAGTAGACAGCACCTAAATGGGAAGTATTGTGCCTCTTCTCACCCATCTGATGAGAGGCATACTACGGGATGGGCATGCTAAGACAATGACCAGATGGAAGTGGAGAGGAAAGCGGACCTGGTGATGGAAAAGAAAAGGAGGTAAGATAGTAGACAGCACCTAAATGGGAAGTATTGTGCCTCTTCTCGCCCATCTGATGAGAGGCATACTACGGGATGGGCATGCTAAAACAATGACCACATGCGTCTAGTCTAGCAGTTGTTTCATTGCTACGAAATACGAAATATAAATATAAACTCATTAAAAAAAAAAAAAAATCTCCATGTCATCATCAAATCTTAAGTCGTTCCACAAAATGGGTTGACTATGTACAAAGCTACTAGCTGGGGGACTATAAACAGGGTGGAGAACAGCTAACCCTAACCAGCCTAGTTAGCTGGCAGTTTCAAAGGGTTCTCTCCGCTTTTAAAGAATAAGCACAAGTCTTCACCATGGTTGACTGCGGTTCAGGACGAGCCAGTTAAACATGGCTAGAGACCATCACCCTGGTGTATGACATATAAAAAAGATATTTTTCCTTTATTCTGCCATCACCATTTGGCTACAGTCAAAGCCGCTTCAACAACAAAATAAATAGAAAGTAATAATGACTGGTTTCTCCATTCCCTTACAGGCCACACCGCCACCCTGCATGAAAGACTCCCTAGATAGCGCCAGTGTGGAGACGGCAGAAACCATTTCCCTATCCAACACATCCCAAGGTCACCAGAGCGAAGACAGTCCGTTGCCTAGCAACAAAAACCTCGACAGTCCGTTGCCTAGCAACAAAAACCTGGACAGTCCGTTGCCTAGCAACAAAAACCTCGACAGTCCGTTGCCTAGCAACAAAAACCTGGACAGTCCGTTGCCTAGCAACAAAAACCTCGACAGTCCGTTGCCTAGCAACAAAAACCTGGACAGTCCGTTGCCTAGCAACAAAAACCTGGATAGTCCGTTGCCTAGCAACAAGAATCCAAACAGTCCGTTGCCTAACAACAAAAATGTCTCGTTACGCGCAACCAGTAGCGCAGGGAACAGTGTGGAGTCTACGCATGCGCATGTGTTGTTATATTGTGGCGTGTATGATTCTGCGCGCACTCAGTACACGTTGCAAACCATACGCAATATGATTCTGCCCAATAGTAGAGCGTTCCTGTGCGCAGCTGCCACTACTGCCTTAGCACCGAGGTAAGTGATATAACATAAGTGTCCACTAGCAATAAAATCTGGGCAAGTCGACTTCCAGGAGAGACATTTCTGTGTGTAAAAACTCCAATTCTATGCCACAAGCCAACTGTGTCACCCTCACAACATTTTTTTCCCCTCCTTTTTTTAAGAGGTTTGACAATCTTCTGATTTTTCTGCTTTCCAGTGGCAGGAATAACCGGTTTTTCAAGAGGTTTGATAGAGGGAACTGTAACTGCTAAAGTCTTATCGTCCCGAAATCGAAGGGAGAAGGATGACAGGATAGGAAAAAGCCAGCCGTTCCGAAAGCCAGCCGCGGGTGGGAATCGAACCCGAGGCCTAGCGCTTACAAGGCAGACGCGCTACCAGTACCAACCAAGCTAACTAGGCTGGCTAAAACACTTTTGCATTTTGGATGACAATGGGATATACCATCAAACCTTTTGAATGTTTACCTACCTTAGTACTATAATTTTTTCCCCATCTCTTCCTCCTCAGGTCGCCAATCCTGAAGCTCCTGGCGCGACACCGCAAGTGTTTGTTTGGTCGCGGTTTCCATGGTGATATCGAATCAACAGGGTGTACCTACAGTAGGTCCAGCATGTACCTGGAAGTGTTGATTTCAGTGTGTCTCTATTATATTAGGAGCTATTATTTGAACCTCGGCCAGACTCGGCTAACCCTGGAGGAAATAGCTGGTAATAGACAGGTAAGTGATGGTTATATGAAGTTTAATGCCACTCAGGCTTCTCCACTGAGATTTCAGCCAGCTCCTTACTTACCTGAAATCAGTCAAGTTCATGGAATGCCCAACAAAGTCATCCCTCATAACACCAATCATTAGTGGGACCTATTTGAAGCACAAATCACCGATCAAAATGAATTTCCCATTTTCGGCGCTTCCCCTATTGGCGGGAGAACAAAGAAAAAATTAAATATTGATCAGGCCATAACTCCGGCCCTTTTTGTCGGATCGATCTCAAACTTTTACCAAAGTACTACGTTCTTTAAGGTGTTTGATATGGTGTATTAAAAAGGGGGTTCTCATTTAAGATTTTAACGTTGACCCCTCTGGGGCTGACCCTGAAGAAGTCCCTGAATTTTCCGTATACAATAGTTGAAACTTCTAAATTCATCCGTTAAAAAAATAGGGTGGGGGACTTTATGAACGCACTGTATGTAGGTGAACTCTCTCAAATTACTAAATCGATCTTTCCCTCGCAGGTTCAAATCGCCTCCGTGGAGCTGCTCTCCGTGATTCTCTCGGAACTGGCCGGCATAGTCCGCGACTCCGGCAAAGGTTTGTCCTGCTATCTGAATATTTTGTCCAACAGGTATCGACACTTACACAACCTACTCGAAGAACCTGTCCCTCCTCCAGAACATTTCCGTATTTGTCAATCCATTCTCAACGGATAACTCCACATCCATGATGAATAACGATTTTGACGACTACTTTGTAGAGGAAAAGAAAGATGGCACCTCCACTACATCCACTGAGTTGATAGGTAAGATCTCCACTAATAATTTATTTATCATCTCCACTAACAATCCATTCTCAACCGATAAATCCACATCCATGATGATTTGATGAAAAATGATTTTGACGACTACTTTGTTGAAGAAAAGAAACATGGCACCTCCATTACATCCATTCAATAGTGTCGAAGATGAGGATGTGAAGAATAATAACAGCGGCGGGAGTGGTGTGTCTAGCCAGTGCCTGACGCTGCAGATACAACTACTCAAGTAAGTATACACTAATATGTAAGTAATAGAAATATGGCTGGGGCAGACTCGGAGATTAATCTAAGATTAACTTTTAATCTTGGTATTTTACTTCAGTTATGATTAATAATTGATTCTTACAAGTCTTGGATATTATCCCGACTCCGAGTTTCAACTCGTAGACAAAGGATGTCTCGAGTTAGGACAAGCGTATTTAATCATAAAAATAAAACTAAAATAATTATCAAGGAATAATTATTTAATTGAGAATCTTCAAGATTTAAAATTAAAAAATTAAAAGACAATCCAGATTCGACATTCAACTGGTGAAAATATTTGGTGAGAATAGGTACTCAGATTCTCATCATCAGACCAAAATTCGCGAGAGAGAACTCTACGAGCGCTGGAGTTGAAGTCTCATATTTAAATCTAATTTCTCCCCTTTGTCTCTCCCCAGACTCCTCCTCTCCGCTCTCATCCTAGAGCACGAAGTCAACACCAAGCGAGGGGAAGTAGAACCCTCCCCTCCCTCCCTATCCTCTGTCGACCTGACGGGTAACGACCCCAAGTACTACCCCGGCCGGATCATTCCCCAGCAGCCCATGTTCCTGTGTGCTCTGGCGCGGGCCCTGGAATCGAACCCGGGACTCCGGGCTAGTCACCAGCATTGGACCACGATGTTGACCTGTGCCCTACCCTACTTGGGGAAATCACTGACCACGGTGGTGAAGGTGGCCATCAAGGCGCTCTGTGCTAATGTGGACTATTTGGCCGAGGTGTATTCGGTGCAGAATGAGAATAAGTTGAAGACCAAGTGAGTATCCTTTAGAAATTTCAGCATCCAGAGTGAAGGACTCGAAATTTTTGGAATGCCACCAAAAGTTTACTTATAATCCGTGGTTGTAGTTATGTATTACCATTTCAGTAAAAGTTTCACACATGTTGACTTTTCGTCAGAAAAAAAAACTAGCCGAACCGAACCGAACCAAAATTTACCGAGATGGGATCTAAGTTTCAAGAACTGAATTTCCAAGATTCTGCATTTACTTCATGTTTTGGTCTAAATTGAGAAAATTTGAGAAGGGGGGGGGGATGTGAACATGAAGATTGAAGAAGTTGATTAGATTTTTTTTCCTCAAAAAATTTGGTTGACAATGTCTGAAAATAGATGGATTTCAAAGTTATCACCTTTTCGTGACCTGTTCTGGTTCCACAGTATACCAGCAGACTATGCCATCACCCAGATGGAAGCACTTACCATCCTATGTCACTACTGTCTACTGGACTCTGCTCAGCCTTTCAATCAACCTCTCCATGGTACTACTACATCTACAGCTGTATTATTATTATTTTTTTTTTTTTTTTAATCTGACAAACTGAGTACACGCGTTCTGTGCCCACTCGGTCACCCATCCAGACACTCAGCAAGCCTAACGCCCCTTAACCCAAGTGTTTTCTTCCCTCAGGGAACGTGATGTATCACGTGTCAGAGAAGTACAACAAGAGCCTGAAAGATATCTCATCCAAGGCGAACAACGTCGGTAAAAGTGGGAAGAAGATCGTAGCGGTGACTTCTCTATCGTCCGGGGATAACCAGTGTGTCACGGAGAAGAAGCGAGTCAACCAGAACATCTATCATGATGGTAGGATTTTGTTTATGATTTTAACCGACATTTTTTTATATGTATCTTTGCCCATGGAAGAAGCTCAGAAGCTCAGATCTAGCTCCTAGGCGTCCAAAGGGACCCCCAGTTCTTCCAAACGCGTGAGAAAGATACCCTGCCTATCTCCGATCTCACGGACACCGAAAAAGCAAAGCAGACTACCTTTCTAACTGCGAAGGGCGTGAACGAATTATTTCATCTCTTCTTTACCGCAGGATTTCAAAGCATCTCATGATTGATTGAAGTTTAGAAATTTACTCATTAGATTTTGAGCCCGATCAGACCTGGGGAAATTTTAAAGAAATTCTTTGTTTGGCCATAACCCTTGAACGATTTGTCCGATTTGATCAAATTTAACAAATATCATCAAATATGTTTAATGCTCAAAGGAATTTGCTCATATTTTTTTAAGTAAGTCTTCTTTTTCTGGGTGATTTCTAGAGTTTATTAAACCACTAGACACTAGATTATTTTTACTTTCTATTTTGTCCAACAGGTATCGACACTTACACAACCTACTCGAAGAACCTGTCCCTCCTCCAGAACATTTCCGTATTTGTCAATCCATTCTCAACGGATAACTCCACATCCATGATGAATAACGATTTTGACGACTACTTTGTAGAGGAAAAGAAAGATGGCACCTCCACTACATCCACTGAGTTGATAGGTAAGATCTCCACTAATAATTTATTTATCATCTCCACTAACAATCCATTCTCAACCGATAAATCCACATCCATGATGATTTGATGAAAAATGATTTTGACGACTACTTTGTTGAAGAAAAGAAACATGGCACCTCCATTACATCCATTAAATGGATAGGTAAGTATACGGGTCTGTGTCGTAGCATGTCCTTCTTGTAGTATGTCCCTCACGGGGAATGAGGCGAAAGCCGGCAGGTGGCCCCTTTCAATCGCCCACCAGGGGTGGATGGAGGGACTACTTGAAAAAAAGTATGTTTCTCATCAGATGAGCGACAAGAGACAGAATTCCTAACATTTAGAAGCTGGGTCAACACGATAACAGCAGAGGTTACTTTCTTTCGTTGCAATGAAGCATAAATTTTCTGACCCCGCCGGGAATCGAACCCGGGTCTCCCGCGTGCAAGGCGAGTGCAGTGACCACTACGCCATGGGAGCTGACTCTTACTCTTATTCGTTTCAGGTGATACCTGTAGCAAATGAAAGGCAGAAGAGTTTGGTTCAACTTCTGAATGCAATCAAAGCCATGCCTATCGATACCCTGGTGCAAACCATTCACCAGGTCATTCGAAGTACCACCATTAATATGGTAAGTTATTGTTAATATACCTGACTGCTTGTCTGGATATCACCATTTGTCTCAAATCTTCTCATAGTTATCTCTTATGTTCCTTGAAGAGTCCAATGAATACAGTTCATGTAACCTCCGGACCTACTTTGGAAGCCAGCCTTGGAAGACCTACCTTGGTAGGAAGTAGTCAAACTACCCGGGACAACACAACATCCAATTACACGGGACACAGTATCTCATTAACTCTATCTATTTTATCTTTTTGTCATCTTTTTTTCCTATTCTTCCTTCAACTGCATAATTTTTGTTCTCTTCTAAACGCCATTTTTTCTTCCTCTCCTTTGCCCTCCAGAGCCCAAACTTCACTATTATTATTCCTTTAATTCCCTCCACCTATTATGTAATGGCTGTTCAATCTGTTCATGGAGTATTTTGTTGAAAAACAAGGCATTCTCTATTATTATTCCTTTAATTCCCTCCACCTATTATGTAATGGCTGTTCAATCTGTTCATGGAGTATTTTGTTGAAAAACAAGGCATTCTATTCTATTCTTAAACTCATGTCTTTTCCTCTTTCACCTCCAGGAACCCAGCATGCGTATGGAGGTGAGCGTCCTGGAGCTTCTCCTCCACTACATACAGCTCACCCCATCCACCGCCCTGGCCGAGAGTTGGCCCTCCCTACTGCTGCTACTCCGGGAAGGTCCCTCGCTATCACCACCGTCCCAGTTTATACTGATGGCTATCCTGTCCCAGTTTGTACATAGGACCAGCGCCCCCCTGCCTGACAGACGGGACCAGAAGGACCTCCAGGATATTACCGCTAAGGTGAGCATGAATTTGACGGCACATTCTTTTTCTTTTGACAAAATTTTTGATGGCAGCTTTTAGAATCCATACGTTCAATATGACCGTAGAATCTTGTATAAGACAGTATAGGTTGTTTATACAAGAAAGGAATCTTGTATAGGTAGTTTATAGGATAAATAATTGATACCTGAAGTATTTTTATGCGAATAATTAGTCGATTGCAAGCGCATAATTTGTTAACCGTGATTTCTAGACACTTTATTTGTACTCCGATTGATTTGTCGTGAAAAGTTACACAGGAAAGACTCCTTGGTCATCTTAAATACTCTAATGGAAACTCTTGTTGGATCAAAAGTTTAACCTAAACCAAGTTAAACTCAACTCGGATTGTGGTAATCATTGCATACCTTGGTTAAATCATTGCATACCTTGGTTGAATCATTGCATTCATTGCATACCTTGGTTGAATCATTGCATACCTTGGTTAAATCATTGCATACCTTGGTTAAATCATTGCATACCTTGGTTGAATCATTGCATACCTTGGTTAAATCATTGCATATGCATACCTTGGTTAAATCATTGCATACCTGGGTTCAATCATTGCATACCTTGGTTCAATCATTGCATACTTTGGTTAAATCATTGCATACCTTGGTTAAATCATTGCATACCTTGGTTAAATCATTGCATACCTTGGTTACATCATTGCATACCTTGGTTAAATCATTGCATACCTTAGTTAAATCATTGTATACCTTGGTTAAATCATTGCATACCTTGGTTCAATCATTGCATACCTTGGTTAAATCATTGCATACCTTGGTTAAATCATTGCATACCTTGGTTAAATCATTGCATACCTTGGTTAAATCATTGCATACCTTGGTTAAATCATTACATACCTTGGTTAAATCATTGCATATCTTGGTTAAATCATTGCATACCTTGGTTAAATCATTGCATACCTTGGTTAAATCATTGCATACCTTGGTTTAATCATTGCATACCTTAGTTAAATCATTGCATACCTTGGTTAAATCATTGCATACCTTGGTTAAATCATTGCACACCTTGGTTAAATCATTGCATACCTTGGTTAAATCATTGCATACCATGGTTCAATCATTGCATACCTGGGTTCAATCATTGCATACCTTGGTTACATCATTGCATACCTTGGTTAAATCATTGCATACCTTAGTTAAATCATTGTATACCTTGGTTCAATCATTGCATACCTTGGTTAAATCATTGCATACCTGGGTTCAATCATTGCATACCTTGGTTCAATCATTGCATACCTTGGTTAAATCATTGCATACCTTGGTTAAATCATTGTATACTTTAGTTCAATCATTGCATACCTTAGTTAAATCATTGTATACTTTAGTTAAATCATTGCATACCTTGGTTCAATCATTGCATACCTTGGTTAAATCATTGCATACCTTGGTTAAATCATTGCATACCTTGGTTGAATCATTGCATACCTTGGTTAAATCATTGCATACCTTAGTTAAATCATTGCATACCTTGGTTAAATCATTGCATACCTTGGTTCAATCATTGCATACCTTGGTTCAATCATTGCATACCTTGGTTCAATCATTGCATACCATGGTTCTTAGTTAAATCATTGCATACCTTAGTTAAATCATTGCATACCTTGGTTAAATCATTGCATACCTTAGTTAAATCATTGCATACCTTAGGTAAATCATTGCATACCTTGGTTAAATCGAAGGGGTTCCACTTCCAGTTCTCGGCTTGTTCGAAGGTCATCACCTGTATGTAGAAAGAATCATTGCATACCTTGGTTCAATCATTGCATACCTTGGTTCAATCATTGCATACCTTGGTTCAATCATTGCATACCTTGGTTAAATCATTGCATACCTTGGTTAAATCGAAGGGGTTCCACTTCCAGTTCTCGGCTTGTTCGAAGGTCATCACCTGTATGTAGAAAGTATAGGAGGGGTATTTGCCGGCTGCAATGCTGTTGTATAAATCCCGAATAGAATAGTCCGGGTCAGATCCGGCTAAATCTTCCGCCCTCTTCACCGGCAGATTCTTGATCTTCTGATTGGTCTGGAAGAAAATAAATAAATAAAATTAGTATATACGGTTTGTACAGAGTTTTTTGGCCAATTTATACCGATCTACCCGTAGTTACAATAATTAAGACATTAATTGTAGCAAAGAAACAGGTTTCAAAAACTTCAAGTTTGAACTAAGTTTGAACTTTTCTAACTTCAAATAAGTGAGTAAATTACTTTTTCTGAGACATTCTGAACACGAACTAATCCAGTCAATTGAGTGCCCATTTTGTAATCAGGCGTGTGAACAAGAATCCATCAAAATTTGGGATTTTTTTTTTATTTAGTGATTGACTTGTATTCCTGTGTTTCAGTTGATAGAATCCTGTGCAGGAATAGCGGGAGCGTGTCTGGAGCAAACGACCTGGCTGAGGAGGAATTTGGCTGTGAAGGAAGATGAGTTGTCCAACTCTTCCAGTGATAAAGATAGTGATAAGTGTAAGTTCAAACACATAACAGGTAAATAGTGTTATTTATACTGCTGGAACATACCAACCTCAGTGGTGCAGTGGTTAACGTGTTGGACTTTGGATCTGGAGGTTGGTGGTTCGAGTCCAAGTTAAGTCATACAATTTATCTAGGTGTAAAAATTGGGGAAGGATATTTGTGACAAGCATTTAAGTATGCTTAACACAATTGAAAATTATTTTTCATGCTGCTGGAATAGGACTGAAGAGTCTCCTTACTGTTTTTTTTTTTTTTTTTTTTTTTCCCTGGGACTGCAAAGTACTTCCTTACTCTCGTGCCAGAACACTACTATTATTGTGGTCAACTTCTCAAACCTAAATAGCTTGGAAGGTAGCACACCTGTGTTGTAAGCGCTATATCGCGGATACCCGTCCAGGGCGAACTTATCCTAAACGGATAATGTTCGTTCTTGGAACGGCTGGCTTTCTCCTTCCCTGTCCTCCTCTCTTCGGTTTTGATACGATAAAACCTCAATTTTGTTAGTTACAGTTCCCTCTATTAAACCTCTTTCAGCCAACCTGGAGTAAAGTCCCTTTACTCTAAATAACCGAATGCTCCTGTGAATAGAAAAATAAAGAAAAGCAGTTAATAATAATAGTAGCAGCTCAGTTTTCAACTTTCACTGTTTCGTGATTGGTTTTGAGTCCCAGGAATGTTACTACTTGGACTGGTTTGCTAAAAAGGTCAAGTTCCGTCAGTGTGGTTGGATTGGCCGAGCAATTAAACAGGAGTTAAGAGAAGCAGTTTATCAATCGAGGTATCGAGATTCGTATTAGCTTAAGTCAACTTTTAGGGTTGTTTGCCCCTACACCTAAACTTCAGAGTGGGCTTTTTGTGCATGGAGTTAAGCTTAAGCAAATTTAGGTATTCAACTATGGGCATGCTACGACACAGGCCACATGCGTCTAATGTAGCAGTTGTTTCATTGCTACGAAATAAAAACGGTGGTGGAACACTCATCTTAAAAAAAAAACTATTGAGAAAAATGTCGACTCTGTCGGTAATCGAACCCGGAACTCTCGGCATACTAGACTTGTACTTTACCTGGCGGTGTCGGCAGATCCACTCTCTCCCCCTACGGTGGAAAATCGGACACCTATCTTGGTTCTCTTGCCGATCTTGGAGAAGACTGCTGCCTTGGTGTATTGGGTGATATCGTGAGTCACTTCGAAATAACCGAATGCTCCTGTGAATAGAAAAATAGATCGAATTAAAATAATTACTTGCAGCAGATTACCAATCGAGGTATCGAGATTCGTATTAGATTAAGCCAACTTTTAGGGCCGTTTGCCCCTACACCTAAACTTCAGAGTGGGCTTTTTACGGGGAACACTCATCTTAAAAAAAAAAAAAAAAAATATCGCAGATACCCGTCCAGAGCGAACTTATCCCAAACGGATAATGTTCGTTCTCGGAACGGCTGGCTTTCTCCTACCCTGCCCTCCTCTCTTCGCTCTTGATACGCGATAAGACCTTAATTTTGTTAGTTACAGTTCCCTCTCTCAAACCTCTTTCAGCCAACCTAGTTAGCTCGGAGGGCTGCGCAACTGTCTTGTAACCGCTAGATTGCATATTCGTTCTCGGAACGGCTGGCTTTCTCCTACCCTGTCCTCCTCTCTTTGATTTTGGGACCATAAGTTACAGTTCCCTCTTTTTAAATACATATATTAAAAAAAGCTTTTTGGTATAGCTGATCTCTGATAACTTGGAAATAAAAGATGTTTTATTTTAGTAAGTTTATTTATTTCTTTATATGTGGAGTGTACCTACTAATCTCATAACCCTATTCTTCGACCATGACCTCACAAATCTTTGCTATTACCTCTACATCTTCTCCTTTTCTTTCTCTTGCTCTCCTTTTTCAGCTTTAGTTTTATAGGTACATATATATATTTTTTTCTTTTTTTTAAAAATTTTAATTTAAGCAAGGGTCTATTGTAATTTATTTTTGAAAATATTGTACCAAATACATGAGACCTTGCTTAGACTGCGGGAGTAAAGGGACTTTTCAGTCTCATTCTGGCAGTATAGGCAGGGTATATTCTATTCTATTCTATATGCATTTTCAGTTGGTACCACCGTAGCTCAGCACAGTGTTCAAGCACTGAGTGTTCTAGCGCAGCTATTGGCCCCCTTGCTTGATGTAACCTATGGGAGTCAGGAGAAGGAACGAGTCAACACCCTACTCACAACTCTTATGTACAATGTCATACCTTACCTCAAGAACCACTCGTAAGTATTACTCTTCTTTCTAGCCTTTTCCCATTTAAATGGAATAGACACGGTTAATGGGGCACGGTTTCAATTGAATACCTCCATACGACTAGATTGGCTGAATGTGGGCACGGTTGGTCCAGTGGTAACGCGCTTGCTTGCCATGCAGAAGGTCCCGGGTTCGAATCCCACCATCGACAAAAATTTGTACTCGTTTTTCGATTGCAAATATTTCAACGGGTTACTTTCTGGTGTTCTCGTATTGACCCAGCACCTAAATGGGAAGTATTGTGTCTCTTCTCGCCCATCTGATGAGAGGCATACTACGGGATGGGCATGCTACGACATGCGTCTAATGTAGCAGTTGTTTCATTGCTACGAAATAAAAACGGCGGTGGAACATTCATCTTTTTAAAAACAAAAAAAAGAATAGAATATACCTTGTTTATCTTGCTCGACTGAGACTAAAAAGTCCCTTCACCCCAGCATGCAGCAGTCTAAACAAGGTCTCTTGTACTTTATGGGTTTAACAGTATTATATATTAATGCACAAGGTTTACATGCAACATAAGGTGTAACTTGGGTGGGCGTTTCTTGTCAGTCTCTTCAAGACAGCCCTATTGTGTAGGTACGTACCTCGTGTCCTGATAAATTCTTCTTACTCAAGTCTTGGTTCACACAATCGGTCCACCTTTTCTTCTGACTAGGACACGTTAACCTGAGACTGTAGTCTAGAATAAACAGGAAGAACACCTCGTACCTCGTGTCCTGATAAATTCTTCTTACTCAAGTCTTGGTTCACACAATCGTTCCACCTTTTCTTCTGACTAGGACACGTTAACCTGGGACTGTAGTCTAGCTGTGAGAATAAACAGGAGGAACACCTCAGCTTAATGAGTTACCTCAATAGGCTTAGATGTAATCTTCTGCTTCGAATTCTTCAAAAGAATGAGCTCAAGTCCTTACAATAATGGTTGACTGCGATTGAAGACAAGCCAAATGAATTTTGACCAGAGACCATCACCCTGGTGTTTGTCTTTTTTTTCCAAAGACCTTCTAAAAAATATACGACAGAAATCTCTGCTTCTTCAAAAATCACAATGTTCAATAGTTCGAGAAAAAAAAGGCGCATTCATTCCTTTCCTTCCCCCCCCCCTCTTCAAAAAACCCAAAGTTTAAAAGTTTGGAAAAAAAAAGGGCCCTTCTTTCCTTTCCCCCCCCCCCCCCCCCAGGCAACGTAACGCGGTGAGTTTCCACGCCTGCTCCACACTGCTCGCCTCCCTGTCCTCGTACCAATACACGCGCAAGGCGTGGAAGAAGGACGCTATGGATTTGCTTCTGGACCCGGCTCTATTTCAAATGGAGCTCCGATGTCTCCGCGCCTGGAAAAGCATAGTCGACAATCTCATGTCCCAGGAACCCGCCACATTCCGCGACCTAATGAGTGAGTAGCGACCCCTGATTAGTGAGTAGCGACCCCTTGATTAGTGAGTAGCGACCTATTGAGTGAGTAGTGACCCTTGATTAGTGGGTAGCAACCGTTAATAAATGAGTGGCGACCTTTGATTAGTATGTGCAGTGACCCTTTGGTTAGTCAGTAGGGACCCTTTAGTGAGTAGCTACCCTTGATTAACGAATAACGACCCTTGATGAGTGAGTACTTGAGTAGCGACCTAGGTAATTAACTTCTTAGAGAAAGGACCCGGTGAATTGCAATAGTGTGAAATGAGGAGCAGGAATATGAGCAGAGGGCTCAGCTCCTCAAGAAACTAGCCTTTGTAATCCTTTGTAGTGAAACCGACCAGTTCCATAAACATATACCTGAAATTACAGGTGAGTTTTGCTCATCCTAATACGTAATTTGGTGCCTGCCTTTGTAAAAGGGCCGAATTCCTATTGTAGTTTTCTGTGCTAACTGAAATTGGACTGATAATTAGTTCAGTTAGTGAAAATCTACCCGTAGATAGAACATTTTAGTGACCTTGAGTGACGATCTAGTAGCAACTCATGATGAATAGGTACCAGGTACCCCTGAATCACGACGACTTCTAGTCACAAGCAAATGATCTAGTGAATTATTTTTGGTGAGTAGTGACCCTGTAGCAAATGTCATCCCCCGATTAATGAACTACCTTACATGTTATGGCGACTTAGAATTATTTTTAAAAATTCCTAAAGGGTTGGGGGGGGGGTGCTCCGTAGAGTTTACAGCAGTTGCTTGGTGCTCCGCGGCCAAAAAAACTTTGAGAACCACTGATCTAGTGAATTATTTTTGGTGAGTAGTGACCCTGTAGCCAATGTCATCCCCCGATTAATGAACTACCTTACATTTTATGGCGAATTGAACTCGGACCACCTAGCTCCAACCTCCAGATCGGAGCATTGCACTACTAAGTTTGGTTTTCAAGACTCGGAAATAATCTTCTGTTTTCTTCTTTCTCTTTGTTTCAGCACGGGTATCTCTCAGTCAAAGTAATTCGCTGAGTCTGTTCTCAAATAAAGAGCAGGAATATGAGCAGAGAGCTCAGCTCCTCAAGAAACTAGCCTTCGTGATCCTCTGTAGTGAAACCGACCAGTTCCATAAACATATACCTGAAATTACAGGTGAGTTTTGCTCATCCTAATATATAAATAAGAAAATTGTATGTCTGTGTCTATCTGCCGACAAGAAAATTCTTGCCAAATTTAGGTCTCCAAGATTAATCTTTCTCCCTATATTTCGTGTTAAATGTTTATCATGTATTTCGTGTTAAATGTTGATCCAATATTTTTGATCCAAGCATGTTAGAATAGTTCATGTTATGGGGTGTCTATTTTGAAGTACGGAATGCATATTGGAAATTTTCTGTGTGTTTTATTGTTTTTGTACTTGGTATGTAGATTTTGGAATTACCGTTGCCGTCGCGTCGTTTCGCAGAAAATTCTGTTCAACTTCTAGAGTCCAAAGAGTAAGAGATAGCGAAAAATTGATTAGTTTATGTTTCTAGTTCGATAACTATGAAGCCAATAGGGAGCGGGCAGCGCGACCGTATTATTATTATTATTATTATTTCCTACGAGCACGGCCATGTCTAAGGATTAACTATGATAGATTAGAATAGAATATACCCTGCTTATACTGCCAGAATGAGACTGAAAAGTCCCTTTACTCCCGGAGTCTCAGCAAGGTCTTGTGTATTTTTTCGGGACGATAAGACGTTAGTTGTCCCAAAAAAATCTTTCGTTTAATAACTCATGGAATAATGTTTGCTCTTTTTACTTTTTTTTTTTTAAAGAGGTTTGACAGAGGGAGCTGTAACTGCCAAGGTCTTATCGTCCCGAAATCGAAGAGAGAAGGAAGCGTGGTACACATAATTATAAAAAAAAAAAAAAAAAAAAAAAAAAAAACTGTTGTGACGCAGTGAGAATAGGAGTGGGAATAGGGTGGAAAATCTTGAAAAAGAAGACTGGAAATTTGGAAAAAATGGACTGGAAAACCGAGAAAAGTCAGGGAATTTTGTTTTTCCATTTTGGTAGACACCCTGTGAGGGAAGACTAGTATTTTTTGAGGGGCAGCAAAAAATTTCCTTTTTTTTTTGCTATGAGGGTCAGTAATAACGGAGAAAATGCCTAGTAATTTATCTGTAGTTTTTACGTTGTAGTCTTTTCTTTTTCCTAGCAAATTTGACCCATTCATAGGACCTAGTTACAATAATTAAGACATTAATTGTAGCAAAGAAACAGGTTTCAAAAACTTCAAGTTTGAACTAAGTTTGAACTTTTCTAACTTCAAATAAGTGAGTAAATTACTTTTTCTGAGACATTCTGAACACGAACTAATCCAGTCAATTGAGTGCCCATTTTGTAATCAGGCGTGTGAACAAGAATCCATCAAAATTTGGGATTTTTTTTTTATTTAGTGATTGACTTGTATTCCTGTGTTTCAGTTGATAGAATCCTGTGCAGGAATAGCGGGAGCGTGTCTGGAGCAAACGACCTGGCTGAGGAGGAATTTGGCTGTGAAGGAAGACGAGTTATCCAACTCTTCCAGTGATAAAGATAGTGATAAGTGTAAGTTCACATAATAATAAGTCTATAATGCTTATTTATACTGCTAGAATAGGACTGAAGAGTCTCCTTACTCTAGTGCCAAAACACTACTATTATTGTACACTACTATTATTGTGGTCAAATTCTCGAACCTAAATAGCTTGGAAGTTAGCACACCTGTGTTGTAAGCGCTTGGGGGCTTTTTTGTTTTTTTTTTTTTTTTTTTTTTTTTTTTTTTTTTGGTTCTTCATTGCTTGTGCTACTTTGAATTTTCCCCTCGTGTTTTTATACGTGGTAGTTTCCTATTTGTGTTTTATTTCAACACTATCCATCTTGCGTTCTGCTGTGTATATTTTGTTTTTAGAAGGCAATAGCAGCATAACGGGGAATCTCTTTTGAATGCCGGGACTTGAAGACAACTTTTTGGAACCTTCGCAGCGCTGTCTTCGAAGATACTTTGGGATATTGACGTTTCTGTCACTTTGGATGGCAGATAAGGATGTCCAAATCGCTGATGTTTGTTTGATGCTACTGCTAGTAATCAAGAATTCAAAGACTAGCGTCAAAATCCACATTTTGACTCATCTCGTAATAATCAGATGCTAACATTTCGATACAACTGACTTAGGAACTACATCTACAATATTATACATCGTTTGTCTTATGCCTGACGTTCCTGATTTGACCTCTCCCAGTGTCCATGAAGGAGAAGAATTCACCCTACTAACATCATCTACTAACCCTCCTGGGTCAGTGCAAAAACTCTGGTATGAAATTGCCGCGACATATTACGGATTCGCCAAGGAAAGCTGCCTTTTTTACTAACTAAGTACCTTACTAAGGTGAAGTCAAGACCAACAAATGTAATTTTTTGTAGAAGAAGTTGAGGCTGATTTGAAAGGAAAAGTTGGAGCTGATTTGGGGCTGAGGGCTGTATTTGTGGTGCCATTTTCATACTAAATTGGGAAAGAAAGAAAAGCTTCTTCAAAAAAAGAATTTTGTTCGCGGTATCCGCGGTTTGTTCGCGATATTCGCAGTTATGGGTTCGATCTCAGGCAAACGCAGATTTTTTTCGGCGCAGTTATTTCATTGATTTTGGATTTTTTTTTTTTTTTTTTTTTTTTTTGTATTTATTGCAATGTTTTATTGAGCAAAATTTACGAATTAACATAGGTACAAGGTACATATGCACAAAATTAACATAGGTAGGTACATATTAAAAAAAATCGATTTAGTAGAAGATTTAGCAATAAAAGAATGAAAAATGATCCTGTGGAGTATAACATTTATATGATAAATAAATAATGAAGTGGAGGAGACAAATTGATGAAATTACCTACACCTATGTTCGTAGAAAGATGGATGAAATTGGTGGAATTTAAGACGAAATGGATAAATGGAACTATAGTTAATATTTTTAATGCAAATAAAATTATTGAAATTAAATCGATAGATAAATATTATTAATCATTATAGTTATTGAGCGTCTTTTATCAATTACCCAAAATTATTCCGAGTTAGTGAACATAGCAAGATAAATGAGTTATAAGATGTTAAATAATTAGGATAAGTTACTAAACATAATGAGAAAAGTAGGGTAATAAAATTATTGAAATTAAATCGATAGATAAATATTATTAATCATTATAGTTATTGAGCGTCTTTTATCAATTACCCAAAATTATTCTGAGTTAGTGAACATAGTGAGATAATTGAGTTATAAGATGTTAAATAATTAGGATAAGTTACTAAACATAATGAGAAAAGTAGGGTAAGTTAGTGAGAGCGCCTTTCACCAACTCTGTCTGCTTTCTATCTTGTTTTCACGCTTAGACGAAACACCAGGTACGTGGTCATTATCTTCCTGTTTTCCTTTCTTTTTCCTTCTATTCTTTGTATTTTATCACATTTTCCTTTGCATGGGGTTTCTGGTTTTTGGTTGGGTGTTCTTGCGTGTCCTTGCTTGCGTAGAAATCTGTGTTTATTTGTGTTGAATTTTTTGTGTGTGCTTTTTTTTACTCTTTTGTTATCTGTTTTTCTCAGCTTATGTGTGGTTTTTTTTTTTTTTTTTTTTTTTTTTTTTTTTTTTTTTTTTTTTTTTTGTCTTCAGCTTTTTTTTTTTTTTTTTTTTTTTTTGGTTCTTCATTGCTTGTGCTACTTAGAATTTTCCCCTCGTGTTTTTATACGTGGTAGTTTCCTATTTGTGTTTTATTTCTACACTATCCATCTTGCGTTCTGCTGTGTATATTTTGTTTTTAGAAGGCAATAGCAGCATATCGGGGAATCTCTTTTGAATGCCGGGACTTGAAGACAACTTTTTGGAACCGTTGCAGCGCTGTCTTCGAAGATACTTTGGGATATTGGCGTTTCTGTCACTTTGGATGGCAAATGAGGATGTCCAAATCGCTGATGTTGGTTTGATGCTACTGCTAGTAATCAAGAATTCAAAGACTAGCGTCAAAATCCACATTTTGACTCATCTCGTAATAATCAGATGCTAACATTTCGATACGACTTAGGAACTACATCTACAATATTATACATCGTTTGTCCTATGCCTGACGTTCTTGATTTGACTTCTCCCAGTGTCCATGAAGGAGAAGAATTCACCCTACTAACATCATCTACTAACCCTCCCGGGTCAGTGCAAAAACTCTGGTATGAAATTGCCGCGACATATTACGGATTCGCCAAGGAAAGCTGCCTTTTTTACTAACTAAGTACCTTACTAAGGTGAAGTGAAGACCAACAAATGTAATTCTTCTGAAGTTGAGGCTGATTTGAAAGGAAAAGTTGAGGCTGATTTGGGACTGAGGGCTGTATTTGTGGTGCCATTTTCATACTAAATTGGGAAAGAAAGCAAAGCTTCTTCAAAAAAAAAAAAAAAAGAAATTTTGCCATTTTGTTTAGCTTTGGTGTTGTATTTATTACTGACTAATAATTTACTGGCCTAGGATGGCTAATGTAGCAGCTGCTCCAAATTGTTTCATTGCTGCCAATAAATTGTTTCAAAGCCTTTAAAAAAATGTATCAGTTGTCATCTTGTGTCAATCAAACTGCTTCATGACGCAGAGTTATTTTTGTTGGCCTAGGATGGCTAATGTAGCAGCTGCTCCAAATTGTTTCATTGCTGCCAATAAATTGTTTCAAAGCCTTTAAAAAAAATGTATCAGTTGTCATCTTGTGTCAATCAAACTGCTTCATGACGCAGAGTTATTTTTGTTTCGTTGTATTTTTGGTTTTTGTATTTTCAAACTTTGAGTTTTTTCCTCGTTGCGATGTGCCCATTTTCAACCCAAAACCTAAAACCCTTGCGTGATTTCCTAGATCCGTGGACACCTTTCCTCTGTTTTCACTGGTCCTTCTATTCTACTTCAAATTTCCTGACTTCTCTTCCTGTATAACTCAAAGCTAGGCCTCGAAATTTTCCCCAAAAAATACGGGAGGAAAAACAATTCCAAAACACTTTTTATTGTTAGAACTCATGTCAAAGTAATCCTCGTTCTTGTTCTTTCGTCATTCGTGTTTTTTAATTGCAAACTAGCTTAATAGAGGGCAACTTACTATAAAAGAAGGTAAAAGAGTGGAAATTCTAAAGGACAGTGCCCGTACACGAAACCACTTTCAGCTCCCCCAAAATTAGAATAGTTCCCCTTGAATCGGTCAATCGGAAACTATTTTCTCACGGTGTATGTGGTTTCTATATGTCGCCCCCTTCCCCCTCTAGTTGTGGCCGAACTACGCCCCCCGAGAGCCAATCCAGTCCTACCTCCCCCGTGCCCAACTATAGAGCGTCGTCCACACCGAAGACCTCAGGAAGCAAGTCCGTCCTTAAGAAGCGCTGGCGAAAGCCCAGAACCCCCAACAATTATAACGTTCAGGGCGACGCAAGCAACCCTGCAGACACCGCGGACATACCGACCAATGCGCCGGAACCTTGCAAAGAGTAAGTAGTCCCCTCCCTAAAGAAACTTCTTTGAATTGGGAAATCAAATACTTGATTTTAGTTGAAGAAGTGTCAAAACATCATCTACCTACAGGGCATTTACATCGAACCTATCGAAGGCACACTTTGTGTCGAGATACGTTTTACATATATGTTCCGAAAAAGTGATATAACAAGCGTTTTACTGGGAAATAATTCCCTTTGAAGCTTTGAACTGAAGTTTATTTGAGGACCTACTGTCAGACTTTCAGATAAAAAGCCACAAATTATTGCAATACTTCATTACATCGCACTACACACATCTTATTTCAGTTGCACGGTTAATGTTTTATCATCTTCTTTGCTTCCTTTTTCTGTCGTTTTGTTTTAGTCTCTGTTAGATGCCCCCGAGAGCCAATCCAGTCCTACCTCCCCCGTGCCCAACTATAGAGCGTCGTCCACACCGAAGACCTCAGGAAGCAAGTCCGTCCTCAAGAAGCGCTGGCGAAAGCCCAGAACGCCCAACAATTATAACGTTCAGGGCGACGCAAGCAACCCTGCGGACACCGCGGACATACCGACCAATGCGCCGGAACCTTGCAAAGAGTAAGTAGTCCCCTCCCTAAAAAAACTTCTTTGAATTCGAAAATCAAATACTTGATTTTAGTTGAAGAAGTGTCAAAACATCATCTACCTACAGGGCATTTACATCGAACCTGTCGAAGGCACACTTTGTGTCGAGATACGTTTTACAAATATGTTCCGAACAAGTGATGTAACAAGCGTTTTACTGGGAAATAATTCCCTTTGAAGCTTTGAACTGATGTTTATTTGAGGACCTACTGTCAAACTTTCAGATAAAAAGCCACAAATTATTGCAATACCTCATTACATCGCACTACACACAACATCTTATTTCAGTTGCACGGTTAATGTTTTATTTTTATCATCTTCTTTGCTTCCTTTTTCTGTCGTTTTGTTTTAGTCTCTGTTAGATGCAAAAACTCAAAAAGTAGCTTTTAGTGCAATGGTAGCACCACTTTGTACCCTACTTTTGCTATACACAACTTTTTTAGAACTTTAGCTAGAAATGTCATGTTTGTGATAACCTAAACAAGCTTCTAAAAGAAAAGCATACCGTAACCGTACTTATTAACGCGTCAAACTTTGTTGTCCAGCAAGAGAGCAATACCATTGTGTGGAAAGTTCTCAAGGTTTATAATCTTGAGAAGAAGAAAACCATTTTTTGTGTTAATTAATTTATTATTGTGGTTTAACTGTGTTTTTATCCTAGCATGAAAATCCCTTCCCTTTCTTATTGTTTTATCTAAAGTACGGTTAACCCCGGAGGGTCCACATTGAATGGACCGGAAAGGGTTTCGGTTGCGATACAAAATACAACTTCGGTGATTTTAAAGGAGGGAGAAACGTAAAATTTCAATAAATTTTATCCTTATTACGCGTAAATGGAATTTGAAAAAGTAAAAAAGGGCTAGTTACCGTAAATAGAATATTGTTCTTTTTTAAAAGGCTAAGGCGAAGGGCCTTCTGCCAAATTTAGATCTCCAAGATTAATCTTTCTCCCTATATTTCGTGTTAAATGTTTATCATGTATTTCGTGATCCAAGCATGTTAGAATAGTTCATGTTATGGGGTGTCTATTTTGAAGTACGGAATGCATATTGGAAATTTTCTGTGTGTTTTATTGTTTTTGTACTTGGTATGTAGATTTTGAAATTACCGTTGCCGTCGCGTCGCTTGATTTCGGGCTCTACCTTTGCCAAATGGTACGCAAACCGGAACTTCAGAGTATTTTGTACTCCTAAAGAGTTCAAAAAATACTGTAAATAATGCTGTTTTATAATTTACTGCTATTAAGATATTCTACTTTTGTTTCTATGTAAGTATTCAGGTATTGTTCATTTATGGGACTTAGAAGAAGAATTCAATGTCTGTACAAAAAAAGACATAGCCAGGGCGAAAATTTTCTTTTGTACCTCCTGTTATTTAGT
>NW_007378372.1:47959-55069 GCF_000475195.1 Diaphorina citri | reverse complement strand
AACACAATTTTAAAAAGTCCGAAAAAAAGGCTCATTCATTCTTTTCCTCCCCCCCCCCCCCAGGCAACGTAACGCGGTGAGTTTCCACGCCTGCTCCACACTGCTCGCCTCCCTGTCCTCGTACCAATACACGCGCAAGGCGTGGAAGAAGGACGCTATGGATTTGCTTCTGGACCCGGCTCTATTTCAAATGGAGCTCCGATGTCTCCGCGCCTGGAAAAGCATAGTCGACAATCTCATGTCCCAGGAACCCGCCACATTCCGCGACCTAATGAGTGAGTAGCGACCCCTGATTAGTGAGTAGCGACCCCTTGATTAGTGAGTAGCGACCTATTGAGTGAGTAGTGACCCTTGATTAGTGGGTAGCAACCGTTAATAAATGAGTGGCGACCTTTGATTAGTATGTGCAGTGACCCTTTGGTTAGTCAGTAGGGACCCTTTAGTGAGTAGCTACCCTTGATTAACGAATAACGACCCTTGATGAGTGAGTACTTGAGTAGCGACCTAGGTAATTAACTTCTTAGAGAAAGGACCCGGTGAATTGCAATAGTGTGAAATGAGGAGCAGGAATATGAGCAGAGGGCTCAGCTCCTCAAGAAACTAGCCTTTGTAATCCTTTGTAGTGAAACCGACCAGTTCCATAAACATATACCTGAAATTACAGGTGAGTTTTGCTCATCCGAATACGTAATTTGGTGCCTGCCTTTGTAAAAGGGCCGAATTCCTATTGTGGTTTTCTTTGCTAACTGAAATTGGACTGATAATTAGTTCAGTTAGTTAGAAAATCTACCCGTAGATAGAACATTTTCAAGGTCAAATGAGAAAATCTAGAAGTATCCATAGAACAGTTATGTCATCCCCCCCAACATGACAGATGACACCCTGTACGTAGCACGAAACCCTAGCAGAGTTATTGGATTAGTGACTGGTGGAAGCAAAAATCTAATGAGATTGAACAATGCGGCATAGGAACCTGCCCAGTGTACTTGTGCCTGCTGATCCAAGCACTTGTGTCGACACCAAACCTAGCAAGTGTTCCACAGTGCCCCCTGTGCTTGAATGAAGACATCGTGAATCATTCATTGCGAAACAGTTTCCTCTCCATCAAATACACGGTCATTATCCTTCTCATCCTGATTATATGTTGAACTGAACCGTCATGCCTCCCAAGGAAGATCCAGAGACCGCAGAACTCAAGAAGGAACTCACGCAACTCATTGACAAATGTAAAGAAGAACAAGCCAAGCAAGCAGATACAAAGCTTGAGGATGTTACTGCCAGCATGCCTGACGCTCCCAAGGTCAAACTCATGCCCAAGAAATCTCTCATCCAGAGACCGCAGAACTCAAGAAGGAACTCACGCAACTCATTGACAAATGTAAAGAAGAACAAGCCAAGCAAGCAGATACAAAGCTGGAGGATGTTACCGCCAGCATGCCTGACGCTCCCAAGGTCAAACTCATGCCCAAGAAATCTCTTAAAGGTCACATCAACAAGGTGAACTCTGTGCATTATAGCGGAGATAGTCGTCATTGTGTGTCTGGCTCACTGGATGGCAAACTCATTATCTGGGATACATGGACAGGCAACAAGACACAAGTCATACCCCTAAGATCTGCCTGGGTCATGAGTGTGGCATTCGCTCAGTCCGGGAACTTTGTAGCGTGTGGTGGTATGGATAACATGTGTACGGTGTATGATCTGAATAACAGAGACTCTACAGGAGCAGCCAAGGTGATCCGGGAACTCCTGGGATACGAGGGTTTCCTATCCTCCTGTCGCTTCATAGACGATACCACCCTACTGACAGGATCAGGGGATATGAAGATAGTCACATGGAACCTGGAGACAGGACAGAGGATCCATGAGGTGGCGCAGGCTCATATTGGTGATGTTGTGTCCATCAGTCTGTCACCAGATGGACAGTACTTTGTCACAGGCAGTGTGGACAAGTCCTGCAAGCTGTGGGACTTCAGGGAGAAGAAATGTGTCCAAACATTCTTCGGCCATGAGGCGGACGTGAACTCGGTATGTTTTCATCCTAGTGGTCTGGCATTCGCTACGGGCAGTGAAGATAAAACTGCCAGACTATTCGATATCCGTGCAGATCAACAGATAGCTACCTATTTGCCTCCGAACAAGAACTCTGGCTTCACATCCTGCGCTGTATCCTCCTCAGGGAGATATATATTCTGTGGGAGTGATGATAACAATGTTCATGTGTGGGATCTATTGAAAACGACACACAATGGTGTGCTGTCTGGCCATGAGAACCGAGTCACCTCTATTTCACTCTCACCTAATGGCATGGCGCTAGTGACAAGCTCCTGGGATCAATTCGTTAAAGTTTGGGTGTGAATGTCAGCAGAAGTGTGCTGTCTGGCCATGAGAACCGAGTCACCTCTATTTCACTCTCACCTAATGGCATGGCGCTAGTGACAAGCTCCTGGGATCAATTTGTCAAAGTTTGGGTGTGAATGTCAGCAGAGAGAACTTTAGCTAGAAATGTCATGTTTGTGATAACCTAAACAAGCTTCTAAAAGAAAAGCATACCGTAACCGTACTTATTAACGCGTCCAACTTTGTTGTTCAGCAAGAGAGCAATACCATTGTGTGGAAAGTTCTCAAGGTTTATAATCTTGAGAAGAAAACCATTTTTTGTGTTAATTAATTTATTATTGTGGTTTATCTGTGTTTTTATCCTAGCATGAAAATCCCTTCCCTTTCTTATTGTTTTATCTAAAGTACGGTTAACCCCGGAGGGTCCACATTGAATGGACCGGAAAGGGTTTCGGTTGCGATACAAAATACAACTTCGGTGATTTTAAAGGAGGGAGAAACGTAAAATTTCAATAAATTTTATCCTTATTACGCGTAAATGGAATTTGAAAAAGTAAAAAGGGCTAGTTACCGTAAATAGAATATTGTTCTTTTTTAAAAGGCTAAGGCGAAGGGCCTTCTGCCAAATTTAGATCTCCAAGATTAATCTTTCTCCCTATATTTCGTGTTAAATGTTTATCATGTATTTCGTGATCCAAGCATGTTAGAATAGTTCATGTTATGGGGTGTCTATTTTGAAGTACGGAATGCATATTGGAAATTTTCTGTGTGTTTTATTGTTTTTGTACTTGGTATGTAGATTTTGAAATTACCGTTGCCGTCGCGTCGCTTGATTTCGGGCTCTACCTTTGCCAAATGGTACGCAAACCGGAACTTCAGAGTATTTTGTACTCCTAAAGAGTTCAAAAAATACTGTAAATAATGCTGTTTTATAATTTACTGCTATTAAGATATTCTACTTTTGTTTCTATGTAAGTATTCAGGTATTGTTCATTTATGGGACTTAGAAGAAGAATTCAATGTCTGTACAAAAAAAGACATAGCCAGGGCGAAAATTTTCTTTTGTACCTCCTGTTATTAGTATTTCAAAAGTTTATCTTTAGAGAAAGCCGATCTATGAAGGTGAGAAAAACCTGCCGAATCGGTTCGTGTAAAGATACACAGGCATGCTTACTGGAACTTGGCCCATGTCCCATATGGCCCATATCTGAACATACCACAACTATTTATCTTCCCATATGGCCCATATCTGAACGTACCACAACTATTTATCTTCCCATATGGCCCATAATATTAGTTTGCCAAGATTTAAGTATTATAACAAAATAGTTCCAGTTTTGTTCACTGTTGAATTTACAATTTAAGCTGTCGATTCTATAACTTGGTAGATACCATTTTGATTGTATTTTGTAAATAAATTTAAACTTTACCAGCCTTATTTTAAAATTGCCTGTTTTCAATGTTGTCCAAACGATTTCTCACTGTTAAAATGTACATATGTATGTAAAATCCTGTTCATATATGATGGTTGGCTGTAGAAAACTGTAATATAATATATTACCTCGGAGAGGTTGCGAATCCCCTCTGATCAGAGCAAATTTTTAGGTGGAAAGGCCACGAGTATCTTTGGGACGTCTAATGTGTATACCAATTTCCGACAGAGCGACATAGGCACTTAATTAAGTAACGCTGTTCTTGGTTTGTATCTGGACGGGTGACCGTCTGGATCACAACGTGCTGGTTATTTTAGGGTACACCCAGCCTTGTAAGGACAATCGATTAGCTGTGGGCCTTTTCTGAAGTAAATTTTACAAAGTTGAACTTCGCATTTTGTAAATATTACTTGAATGCAATTATAACAATGGTCATGCAACGTTAAAGGGTTTTCATTCGTAATAGGTATTATGTCAAAACTTCAACGCATTACTAAATGTAAGGCTCAATGTTCTTTCTGACAAAAAGATAGGCGTATTTTCCTTACCGAAGTGCAACAACCAGTTGGAAACTAAAATGGCGTCTGTACTTAAACCATAGGAAATCAGGCGTATTTTCCTTACCGGAGTGCAACAACCAGTTGGAAACTAAAATGGCGTCTGTACGTAAACCATAGAAAATCAGGCGTATTTTCCTTACCGAAGTGCAACAACCAGTTGGAAACTAAAATGGCGTCTGTACGTAAACCATAGAAAATCAGGCGTATTTTCCTTACCGGAGTGCAACAACCAGTTGGAAACTAAAATGGCGTCTGTACGTAAACCATAGGAAATCAGGCGTATTTTTCTTACCGGAGTGCAACAACCAGTTGGATACTAAAATGGCGTCTGTACGTAAACCATAGGAAATCCAAGATGGTGCGCCATCGTAATCGGTTCCGTTTACGAAAGGAAAATACATCTATTCTGTTTTTTTTTTTTCTTCTCTCCCCCCCCTTTTTACCCTCCCTACCTCAATAGTGAAATAATTGCGGGAAAAGATTTGTACGCCCGTATGCAAACAAACAAGTTTTCCATTAACCTAAATATTTAAATATGGTGTACCTATTACATGGGATGAAGCCATAGACGTTACTATCAGCCAATGTGAGGGGGAGGGAGTTAAACGCTCCCTCCCTAATTTTTAGCCCGTCCTTCCTTTATTATTACGATAGTAATAAAACAAGCCTTCCATTAACCTAAATATTTAAATATGGTGTACCTATTACATGGGATGAAGCCATAGACGTTACTATCAGCCAATGTGAGGGGAAGGGAGTTAAACCCTCCCTCCCTCCCTAATTTTTAGCCCGTCCTTCCTTTATTATTACGATGGTAATAAAATGTTTTCTCCTTTTTTTTCTGTTGGAATAAAATGGAGGAAAAACAGGGTGTCTCCGAGTTTTGTCCCGGGTCACAGTTGTGCAATCATTCATTATCCTCTGTGTGTTATAACGTGCATATTTGTAAATGTACCTACATATTTAACGCTACAAATATGAAGTGCAGTTCTGTAGTTTTTACACTGATGTCTTTCCAAACTGTCTAATGACTAGTGTAAATCTGTAAATATTTCAAGACAACTAATTTTTTGGATGATTTGTGTTTCGGGTGAAAGAGGAATACGTAATTTGGTGCCTGCCTTTGTAAAAGGGCCAAATTCCTATTGTGGTTTTCTGTGCTAACTGAAATTGGACTGATAATTAGTTCAGTTAGTGAAAATCTACCCGTAGATAGAACATTTTCAAGGTCAAATGAGAAAATCTAGAAGTATCCATAGAACAGTTATGTCATCCCCCCCAACATGACAGATGACACCCTTATAGTGGACGGGCTATTGTATTCGCTTCGGTGTCGTCTGTCTGTCACTCTGTCCCCATAGAAGGACTTATCCAAACCAGGTCGACCTATATATCAAATTAAATGTCTTTTTACCAGGAACACGAAAGTGGTGGTGCAAATTTTGTCCAGAGAGCCAAAAACCCAAAAAAAAACTGGTTTTTCGGGGATTTTTTTCACATTTTCTCACACAAATGAGCTCTGATCTTGAAATTTGCCGCGACTACCTATGAACTTAAAGCGAGAAAGTAGATAACACTTCAGTCGATCATTTAAGGCCGGTTTTAGCGTTACCCATGTTAAGCTACGCCGAGCAAGGCCAATAAATGGATGGGTGACTTAAACCTTATATTGGGAATAAACCTTAAACCTTATATTGGGAATAGCTTGTTCCCATCATAATGACCTAGAAAAATCGTTCTATCTTCTCTCCCTTTCTCATTTCTTTTCCCGCCCTCTCTTTTTCCTCCCTCACACCCTCTTTCTCACCCTTGTCTTTGTCTTTTCCCTCTGTCTTTCTCACCCTTGTCTTTGTCTTTTCCCTCCCTCTTTATGACCCTTGTCTTTGTCTTTTCCCTCCCTCTTTATGACCCTTGTCTTTGTCTTTTCCCTCCCTCTTTCTCACCCTTGTCTTTGTCTTTTTCCTCCCTCTTTCTCACCCTTGTCTTTGTCTTTTCCCTCCCTCTTTCTAACACTCGTACCGGGCCTAAGGCAGGTGAAAAACAGAAAAGAAAAAGATAATAATAAAAGATTCAATTTGAATTCTTTTATTATTATCGTTTTCTTTTCTTTTTTTTCACCTGCCTTAAGCCCGGTACGAGTGTTTTCTCGTGAAATTTTTTTTTGACGATTTTTTTTTTTTTACAATCTGAAAATCCATTTTTGATTTGCCATTTTTGACGAAAAACGCCATCTCTCTCACTCAAACGTAGAAAGAAAATTCTCTCGGTCTAATTCTTTTATTATTATCTTTTTCTTTTCTGTTTTTCACCTGCCTTAGGCCCGGTACGAGTGTTTTTTCGTGATTTTTTTTTTTTACAATCTGAAAATCCATTTTTGATTTGCCATTTTTGACGAAAAACGCTCTTTGTCTTTTCCCTCCCTCTTTCTCACCCTTGTCTTTGTCTTTTCCCTCCCTCTTTCTCACCCTTGTCTTTGTCTTTTCCCTCCCTCTTTCTCACCCTTGTCTTTGTCTTTTCCCTCCCTCTTTCTCTCTCTTTTCCTCTGTCTTTTACCGCCCTCTCTATTTTCCTCCCTCGCTTTCTCTTTCCGCTTTCACTTCTCTTCTGAAATGTTTTTTTTTTAAATTCCATGTTCTATCTATTCTCTTTCTCTCCCTTTCCTCCCTTTTTCTTTGTCTCCCTCTGTCTTTTCTTCCTTTATCGCTCTTTTCTTCCTTTTTCTCTCTTTTCTTCCTTTTTCTCTCTTTCTCTCTCTCTCTCTCTCTCTCTCTCTCTTT